>NC_081430.1:26046199-26206199 GCF_949786415.1 Peromyscus eremicus | reverse complement strand
ACAAGTCAAAAACTTTCCCTTCAGCCAGGCCCTGACTGGAACCTTATTTTCAGTCAGTGGCTTCTGACACCACAGGGAGCTGAGACTGCTTCTCTGGGAAGTCTGAGGGTGAAAGGTCACCCCCTGCTCTTCCTTTGGTGAGTTGTCAGCCAGCCTCTCACCATTGATCAATCAACCCCTGACCACCGACGGCTTACCACGTGGCTCGCCGATTCTGTCAGGACAGGACTCTTCCTCTCCACCCATCTGCCCTCCCCCCAGCGCCTCCCTCTCCCCCACCATTCTGACTCTGTCATAGTCCCTTCATTTGTTCTCCCCGATCCCCACAGTTGCACTAATTCTAACCTAGGGAGTTGAACAGTTGCTTTCTGCTGATGCCGAGGTTCCCACGGACTCACATGCCACGCTTCGTGCACCGCTGTGCTGACCCGCAAATGTGGATTTTTATGCAACTGAGACAAATTGTGGCTGCACCAATGGTTAAAAGGTCAGGAGGAGGCTTGAAGATCACGATTCAGCCAATTTGCGTCTCCAAAATAAGGAAATGGCCAAAAAGAGGTTAACGGCTCCTGCTTGTCTAATCACAGACAAAATATTACTAACGATATCCCTGACACTTAATATGCTATTTTCTCCCTGATGAAGCCATTCAGCTTCTACTTATAATTCTTTCTAATGATATGTGCTCAGCTTCATTTATATTTTACAAAGGGGTACTTTTTTTTTCACTTCATTAAAAAATTACACTTTTCAACTTTATTAGTTTATAACATATTATAGCTCATAGAGTATTATTGAAATTATTTCCCCTAAACACTAAAGTAGTATGTTTTCAATGTATAAAACTTGGAAAGTAAAGAAACTTATAAAGAAAAACTTACCCAGTATCACTAATCAGAGATAATCACACCTAACATTTTAGTATATCACCATCTAGTTTTCATTTATTTTTTAAATTGTATTGTTTCTAGAATTTTATATTCTGTGATTTTGTTTGTTTACCATTTATGGGTGATAGTGCTCTGTATGCTGTGAATGTGTTGCTCTGATTGGTTGATAAACAAAATACTGATTGGCCAGTAGCCAGTCAGGAAGTGCAGACAGAATAAGCAGATGAGAACTTGGGGAAGGAGAAACAGAGCTGAGGAGGAGACACCAGCCTGCCGCCATCCAGGGAGCAGCATGTAATGGCACACACGTAAATCCATCGAACATGTGGCAACATATAGATTAACAGAAATGGGCTGAATTTAAATGTAAGAGCTAGACAGTGGAAAGCCTGAGCTAATGGCCAAACAGTTTTAATTAATATAAGCCTCTGTGTGTTTACTTGGGTCTGAGTGGCTGTGGACCGGGCAAGACACAGGAAATCTTCAGCTACATACCATGATATTTTAAACCCCTACTGTATCATTATAAATTCTTTGTACACATGACATAAATAGCTGTCTCTAGTCCATAACTTGATGGTAACTGTTATTTCCAGAAAGCTCTAACCCTGGATATTTTAGCTTTCTCCCATTTTCCCATTCTCTTAAGTAAGCTACAAATACATCTATCATTTATTTTATACAGTTCTGTGTTTATCTTGAGGAAAAAGTTTCTAGAAGGGAAGTGGGTCAAAACATATTTACATTCTTAGGTCTTTGATATATTTTGTTCATTGGCAAGGACTTGATGCCAACCCATACCCATACTCACCAACAGGCTTTGTAATACTCTTTAGGGCATTTTCCCAAAACCACTATCTCATCTTTATCCATCGAGTCTTGACAAGACTCAATATCGCTTGAATCATAATCCTGATTAGGCCTCTGCCCAAAGGTTATGACCTTTTCTCAAACACCCAAAGAACTGGTCTCTGGATGACCAAAGGGCTAGCATATGGGGAAACACCACCTGGGTCACCTTTAGCTGATGTTAGCGGCATTGACCGGTAGCCCTCTCTGATCATTTCTTTCCTTCTCATAGCAAGCTAATGAGGGAGACTCCTTTTGCTGTCTCATCTACAGGTAAGCCAAAGTTTTGATCACTAAATATAGCTTCTAACATTATGGGGAAATAAATAAATTTCCCTGAGAAGGTGGCTAATTTATTATTTCTAGTATATTATAGATTTGTCCAATAAGAACACTCAAGAGAAAAAGAAGATGCCACTCTAATTAGACAGGGACAAGTGATTCAAGCTGAGCAGAATAGCTAGCTATTCTTCTTCTATGACAAACCCCCTTACCTCCCAGTCCCTCTGCCCTGAGAGAAAAGGAGTACGTTTCCAGACATGAATTTCCTTCACTGGGCATAGCTGATATGTGTGAGGGGACAGACAGACTGAAATGGGGAGGTAGGGGTCGGGAGGCAGGGGACAGCATCCAGGCTGGCTTGTACTAACCAGTTAGTAAGAGATGAACCTAGATGGGGAAGCTGAGATGCCAGCTGCAGATCCATGGCTGTTTTCCTACTGATTTGTTTGAAGCTAAAAGAACAAGGAGATAAAATTCAATAGATTGACTATTATTGGACAAAATCGGTCAGGCAAAAATTTACTTCTAGTAAAATTACCCTTACTGAGTAGAAATTCTCAGATTCTTTTTGCTTGTGTGTTTGCTTTTGATTAGAGATTTTTTTTATTACATTTATTGTGTGTGTGTGTGTGTGTGTGTGTGTGTGTGTAGAGGACAACTTGTGGGAAGTTACTTCCTTCCTTCACTCATGTGAGTCTCGGGAACTAATTCAGGTGGTCAGGCTTGGTAGCAAGTGCCTTTAGCCACTAAATGCCAGTCCTGCAGGGTTTTTTTTTTTTAAAAAAAAATACAGTGAATACATTTACTGCCTAAGTAAACAGTTTAATATTAAAACAGTTTAATATTATTAAAGGAATTATTCTCAGTGTGTGAGTGTTGACCATTGAAAATTCCAGAGAACAAGAAGACATCTTTCTTCGGTTATTGACATGAAGTTAAACGAAAGGAGTTCTGTTATTTAAGGCTGTGTGTCCAAGATTGAGACTGAGTTTGTTTGCTTTCAAGTGGGAATTTTCTCAGAGCTGGAAGGAATTTGAGGAGATTATGGGTTCAGCCTCTTACCTCTAGCAGTTAACCCTAGAACTCCAAACATACTTGTGAGGGACTTAGAGATTTCCAGGTAAGTGTGCTGTAGAGGATCTTTATGGGTTGAACTGACCCACCATTCCCTACAATGGTGCTGCCGCTGCTGCTGCTGCTGATGATGATGATGAAGAAGAAGATGATGATGATTGATGATGATGAAGAAGATGATGATGATTGATGATGATTGGTGATGATGATGATTGATAATGACTGATCGTGATATCTGACATCTTTGGATTTCTTAGAATGTACCAAGCAGTTTCCTAAGGACCTGTGTTACTGCAAAAGTACTGATGAGCTGGGTGAGTTTTCTTATTTTATTACATTTATTTATTTATTTATTTGTTTGTTTGTTTGTTCAGTGTGTTGTGTGTTGTGTGTGTGTGTGAAGTAGGTTGCATTCATAGAATTTTTATAGGGATTAGATGTAAAGTTAAGTGGGTTTTCCAAGGTCTACATATTCCAGCAGAGTATCGCAATTGCCACCAAGGTGATCTTCTGTGTAGGATCCTCTGTGTAGGCCAATGTCTTCTCTGCATGCTCTTCACCTCTGGAGATGTAGCAGAAGTCCTGTACCACTACTCAGCTGCCTATGCCTCTGGAGACCAGACTGCCCTCTTCAGGTCAGGTGTCAACTGCACCCTGTGCCCTGGCTCCTCCCCCTGTACAAACAAACTTGAGGCTAGGAACTTCCTAATCTCTGATTCCAGCACTTTCCCTGCTCCCCAGGCCTTCATCACAGTACAGTGCTCAATGCCAGCAGCACATCACAAAAGTTACCCATTTGCTGTGTTGGTTAGGGACTTTTCTAATCCATAGGCCAGCAGAGAAAACAGATCAGAGAAGGCACGGGGCATATTTGTGACTTTATTGTGGAACTGGTATTTGGAATTGACTGCTTTTGATCATGGCTCATTGAAGACTTGGGGAAGTTTAAGAGCCAAAGAAGTTCCTTGTTACACCAGTGTGCAAATTCCTCTTCACTTTCAAGACCTTCTTCACTGGTAGGTGCCATAAAACACTCATTTATCTTTTTTTTTCTGATTGAAAGAAGAAAACACAGTCATAAAACAAAGCATTGAAGTATGTTTGCTTTCACCACAGATGATTTAGAACCACAGAAGTTTAACTTCCATTTCAAATTTTATTTCAATAGCTAGAACACACATATACATGGTGGGGGAGAGTGGATACCAGGGGCTGGGAGCGGAGCGGGGAGAAAACTAACAAAGAAACTGAAATCTCACAAAATGGCATTAAATACTAATTCTGTACATTTCTCTTAACACTGGAATTGGCCCAAAAACAGTTCTCTAGGCATTTTGTAGCAAATAAGTCTTACAATATAAATTATATAAGATATGGGAACATTCAGTGAGTGGTGAGACGTTGGGAATGAGTAAACCATGCCCTTTGTTTAATGAGCAAAACAAATCATGTTTATTACATTGATTAATTGATCAATTTATTGGCTGATTGAATTATTCTCTGACCTACACACACACACACACACACACACACACACACACACACACACACACACACACACACAGAGACACACACACACCAAACAAATGCAATAAAATAAGAAATCTCACCCAGCTCACAAGTTGGAGTTTTCCATTTATTTATGTTAATTAGGCATGGTCTGCCCTGAGTGCCAAGGACTGAGTGGGTATCATTTTAGAGCTCCGTGAGCACTGCTGGGGATGCGAAGTCAATGTGAGGAGAAGGCCTTTTCCTTAATAGATCTGCTGGTCTGGCTGTGCTGACGAGATACACATGGAAGGCAGAAATGACAACCACTCCACTGTTCTCAGAAAACTAGAGCAAGCGTCATGATGAAGGTAGAGAATCGAAATCTTGCTGCATCAAGCCAAGAGCAAGTATGATGCTCCAGGGCCCTAACAGCTGCAAGTAGGCACAAGGTTTTTGGTCCTTTCTTCCTGGTCAATATCATCAACCATCTCTGGATGTGGAGCAGGCACCTCCTTACCTTGCTTTTCAGTCTTGCTTTTCAGAAAAGTCTGTGATGAGTTCCTGGGGCTGTTCTCAGCCTCTGGGGCTTGCTTCCCCCTTTTGGAACCACTATGGTGCCCTAATATTTTTGCCTTGATTTTCTGAGGAGCCCATTGACAAGAGTCTCTTAGGAAATGTTTCAGTGAGCACCCTCCTGATCAAGACAAGTCTCCAAGTTCTTAACTGATATTCCTTTTCTAGGCACAGAAGACACTTAGTAGAGATGGGACAAGATGTCACACACGGAAAACAGAGCACATTCCTGGACCAGACTGAGAATATTAGAAAACCAGGAAGTGACAGCTTGGACCCAGCCACCAGGTGGTTCTTCCAAACACATTGGCTTTCCACAAGTCCTACAGGAGTCGGTCTTCTCATCTATAAAATGGGAATATAAAAGTCATAACTCCCATGACTGTGAAGTATGAGCTTTCTTTTATAAAGTGTCTACCCAAATCCTTGATGTAGAGCCATATCTCTCTGTGGGTAAAAGCTATTGTCATGAAAAGCCTGGAACCTGAGTTCAATCCTCAGAACCTGGGTAAAGGTGGAGAGAAGAACTCCACAAAGTCGTCTGCTGACCTCCACATGTGTGTTGTGACAATGCACATCCCCCACACACACGCACACACACCATGAACTCATGTGCAATAGTAGTCATGAATAAATAATCTTTAAATGCTTGGTATGAAGTCATCTCCTTGTAGAATCGTGGAAAGAATGACCTAAAAGAGGCACTTGTTAGTCCCAGGATGCAATAAAGAACTGCAGAGAGAGAACCACTCCACTTGGAAAATTCTTCCACAGTCAGTGTTACAAAGACAACAAGAAAGTCCTTGTGAAGCATAGATATCATGAAATCTGGTTTATGAAAAATAATAGAAGAATAAGGCATTCTGGTTAAATACACAGTCTGGTTGAGTTTTTGTCATTATATTTTCACATAATGGGAGCATAATGCATATTCTTTGACTATGTCATATAACTATGGAATATATTATATGAATTATATAGTATATATCATGAATTGTTGTTTGATATTTTATTTTTGTTCTGACAAATAGAGCTTGCCTGGAGATCAGAGGGCGGAGCTAGCCACTAGTTAATCATAGAGGCCAGGCAATGGTGCTACACACCTTTAATCCTAGCACTTGGGAGGAAGAAGCAGGAAGATCAGGAGTTCAAGGCCACCCTGGACTACATGAGATTTAACCAGTCTAAAGGAGAAACAGAGTCAGGTGGTGGAGGCTCATACCTTTAATCCCAGCACTAGGGGGGTGGAGACAGAAATATAACGTGGGTAGAGACAGGTTTTCCCCCTTTCAGTTTGAGATTTTGTAGAGGTAAGAAGTTTCTGGTGGCTGGCTGCACTCCTCTGATCTTCAGGCAAGCTTTATTTGTCAGAACACAAACAAAATATCATGCAACAATGAATTCTCAATTTTTCAGAAAATACAATATTCTCTCTGTAATGTTAAAACCATGTAATACACACATTACTCTTGGGAGAAGGGCAATTGTTATCATTTGAACATTTAGTCCCAAGTTGGTGGTTCTGTTTGGGAGGTTATGGGACCTTTAGTAGATACAGCCTCCCTGGAGGATGTAGGGAGTGGGGAGCTCTGAGGGCTCATAGCCTCTCCATGCTTACTGTTCTCTTACTCTGCTCCCAATGTGCAGTTAGCATGTGATCTCTCAGCTTCCTGCTCCTGTTGGCATGCCATGGCTTCCCCACCATGATGGACTCTAGCCCTCTGGAAATATATGCCTAAATAAATTCTTTCTTCTGCGGGTTGTATTTGGCGATGTCATTCACATCATACGACAGCAACAGAAGAGTGACTAACAGACGCTGAGACCAGGAGAGGGAGGATGCTGCTGTGGAAAAAAAAAAGGCATGTGTTTTGTGGAAGACTCTGGAGCTTTAGACTAGAAATGTGGTTGAATGCTGAAAGCAGAGATTAATTCGCCATCCTAGTAGAAGCCTGGAAGACAAAATACAGTGAAGGTCAAGCTCATAAAGTTTCAAAGAGGAATGAGAACTCTAAACCTATGCTAGAGGCCATTTGTGTGATGTTTTGGCAAAGAATTTGGGCATTTTCTGGCCATGTCCTGAGAACTTATGTGAGGATGAATTAAAAAGTAATGACCAAATTTGCTCAAGACAGGATAACATTGAGTCTGTGGAATGGTTGTTGCTGGTTACTTTATATAGGTCTACAATGAACAAGAGCAAACAGGGCAGAAGGAAATATGAAATGTGCATCTGGGAGAGGAAAAGAGTACTAGGAAGGTGAATGTTACAGTCAAGATGTGTTCTAAAAGAGATGATGTGATTGTTGAGATTAGCACCAAGAAAATCCCTCTACTCTGCTTTGAAAAGATAGAAAAGCTTCCCTCAGGACAAGACCCCACCCAACTAAAGCTCCAGTTAATGAAGGGAAAGAGCCCATGTGTTTATCTCCTAGAAAGTAATTGCAAATAAAGGCTTATGTTAATGTGGTCTAAGGGAGTGAGGGTCCACCCCAAACTGACAGTCAAACTTCCATGTGGTACTGGACTTGGAGGCAAGAAAGATGCAAGATTTAGATAGTTGTAGATTTCTCCTCACGATTTCAGAAAGCCCCTTAGGCCAAGCAATGTGTGACAGTGTTGGAGTTCCCATGAGAAGGCCCTGAGAGGCCATTGTGTGAATCTATAAAGGTGAAACATGAGTTGTGATGGAGAGAGAACCTAAGATGTTAGAGATGCTAAGACATCTACCAAGGAGAGCTGTGTAGCAGGCTTTCTTGGACCACCAGCCCCCAAATCATGACACAGAGATTTACTATTAATTATGAAGGCTCAGCCTATATCTTAGGCTTGTCCCACTAACTCTTATAACTTAAATTAAACCATTTATATTAATCTATGTGCCTCATGCCGTTTACCTCTCCTCCTGCATGTATTACATCCTCTGTGTGTGGCTGGAAACTTCACCTTTCTTCTTCCCTGAGACCTCTCTGTCCCCAGAAGTTCTGCCTAAACTCTTCCTGCCTAGCTATTGGCCATTCAGCTCTTTATTAAACCAATCACAGTGACACATCTTCACAGTGTAAAGGAATATTCTACAATGTTTCCCCTTTTCTTTAAATAAAAAGGAAAAGTTTTCACTCTAACACAATAAAATTATAAACAATATGAACAATTATCAGGTGAGAATTACATTCACAATGTCTAGTCCATTTGTATTTGGTAAATTCAGAGAAAATACTCTATTACCTATCCTCTCTTGATGAGTCCAAAGTTTTGTACCTAATTTACTTTCTATCATGACTAAGGAACTGTAACTATAACTATTGCATCTTCAACCCCATCAAAGACCCAAGAAGGATATAATATTACCTAAGTAAACAGGAAGTGCAGAGTAAGCAACTTCCAAAACTAGAGAAATGACAAAGACATCTCTGGCTACCTGGACAGTCACCCAAGGTTTCTCTGCAAAATTAAGGCATCCATCTTCAGCCTACAGACCTGGAATGTCTGACAGACTTTCCTTCAAAGCAGGAATTTTTGAAGGACTGTCCAACCTTGTCTTGGCAAAGTTCTGCAGTCACCTTCTTTTGTGTTCTGCTTGTCCAATTTGGACAGCATACTGTCAGCAGTCTAGGCAAGGGCAGTTTCTTGCCCAGTGACTAAGTTTGCCACAAAGAAAGGAAACTCTATATGGAGGTTCTTCGATGCCCATTCTTTTTTGAAGTAGATTGGTGCTGCCAGGAGCAGATGTGTCTCATTGTCATGAAAAATCTTATGTTATTATAACATCTTAAATGCCATTCTGTAGGTTTCTGAAATGTTTGAAGATCACCTCTATCTATCTAAAATATATCTCTGTATGACCTTGAAAACATACCTAACATGACTACAAGTTTGATTGTTATAGATGACAAACTATTAACCTGTATTTCTTTATTATCCTAAATAGCTTTCAAGTATGAAAATTTTGCACTACATTTTTAAATGAGCTGCATAGGTACAATACCTCAAACAAGAATAGAAACATATATACAGTATAACAAAAACAACCTGAAAATTGTATCAAAAATGAAAATCCATACCAATGTAAAATATTTGAGACTATGGTTGTTCAAAGTAGACCCAACAATTCACCTGTTTATCCCATCATTTTATACTATATCCTTCCCCCCTTTTCCCTTTAGAAAGAAATCCTTGAATCTAATCTCCTTGGTTTATTTCCTCCCTGATCATGACCAGTAACAACTTGCAACTAACCCCTCTAAATGATGACAAACATCCATAACCCACTGAACAACCAAAAGTGACCCACTCCACCTCTTGGGAATGTGGGTGTTATGTTCTCTAGACTGCTTCCTATTGTCTGGGGGTTAATGGCATCTTTGGGGGACCCTGAGAAAATTGGGATAATGGTCAAATCCTTGGAAAATTAGTCGTAACATTTGTTCCCAGTCTCTGTGCAATGGGAAAGTGCAAGGCTTATCTATAGTCCTGGCTAGAAGAAACTGTGAGGCTGGACCATCTCAGCCAGCAGCCTTGAAGCTGTTCTGGATGTAGAACTCTGGGGAAACTGTAACAGAGACATTCTGAGAAGCTGGATCACCTGGGCCACCTGTTTCTATTGGTGTCTGGTCCCTTTGCTCTGAAAACACACAAACTTTCAACGGTAACATACATGTCTGCACTAACACAAGTATGGACTGTGCATCATACACAAGCCAGCCACAGATGATTTTGTTTTAAGTAGGTAAAAATATATGTCACCTGTCTGGTAGTTTTTCTAGGTTTATTTCTTTATGTCTGTAGCCAGGATTTTCAGGAGGTCTCCCCCTATCAAACCTGGTTCTCTTTAATGTTGAACCAATCCACAGCCTTTCATTTCCTGTGGAAGCAAAAACATAACCTCTTCCCTAAAGCAATACATTTTCTGACTTCTATTTTAAAGTTAAGGCATTCCTGAATGCCTAGGCTGGTTTAATTCAGCAGTCCCCTCCACAATCCAATGTCTCTCAGCAGCTGTTGTTCTCTGTTCATAAGCACTCAAAAAATTCAAAATTAACCAAGCACCATAAAAGGTCCAAACTCCCAATATTTTAGTATTTTTATCCTTATGTGGCTTATTATTTTTTATATTATCTTATTCTCCTTTAAAGACTTTACTATTTTTTAAACTATTTATGACTGTCTATACCCATTTTCTTTTTTTTTTCTTTAGCATCTAAGTACATTGTTAAACATACTGTACCTTTTTAGAGGGTGTGTGTGTGTGTGCGTGTGTGTGTGTGTGCATGTGTGTGTCTTAACTTGGCTTTATTGAGCAACTGCAGGGTTGTCTGGCCGTGTGAGTCAAATCTTAAACTGCCATGTCAGCCACCACATAGCTCAGCTTAGTGTATGACCCTGGCTCATGGCGCTGGCAGCCTGCCAACAGGCGGTAGTGGCTGTTGTGGAATATTATTTGAAGATGTGTTGCACTTGTTTATGCTGTGGAACCTATGTTTAATGATGCAAAGATGTGCCGCATTCTCTTATGCTGCATTTGTTTAACTCTGTGAAGCTGTGTTACTGTGCCTGTCTAAGACACCTGATTGGTCTGAACAGCCAATAGCGAGGCAGGAGAAAGGATAGGTGGGGCTGGCAGGCAGAGAGAATAAATAGGAGGAGAAATCTGAGAGAAGATCAAGGAGCAAGAAAGGGGAAGGGAGGAAGACTCCAGGGGCTAGCCACCCAGCTACCCAGCAAGCTAGGAAAAAGAAGTAAAAAAAAAAAGGAGGGGGGTTAATACAGAAATAGAGAAAGATAAGCCCAGAGGCAAAAGGTAGATGGAATAATTGAAGTTAGGAAAAGCTGGCTTGAAACAAGCCAAGCTAAGGCTGGGCATTTGTAAGTAAGAATAAGCCTCTATGTGATTTATTTGGGAGCTGGGGGGCGGGCCCCCCAAAGAAGAAAGAGCCAAAAGAGTAAAAGAAAACAGCAACTACAAGCTACACCCCTGTATGCACTGGCCCGCCTGAGACTGCAGGACTAGGGAAGCCACATTGGCTCCTTGTTCAGAACTTTCCTTAGCTTTCTCAGGCTCTGCGTTTGGATATTTGAGCCCCCACGTTGGACACCACAGGGAATTGTGTGGTTGTGGTTTGAGGGACATTTCTTTTGTTGTTGTTCTTTTTTTTTTTCTGAGACAGGGTTTCTCTGTGTAGTTTTGGTGCCTGTCCTGGATCTCACTCTGTAGACCAGGCTGGCCTCAAACTCACAGAGATCTGCCTGGCTGCAAGAGACTCAATCTGTGTTGTTCTAAGTCACTGAAAAATTTAGAACTATTTGTTTATTTGTTTTTATCTATTTCTTTTATTTTATTTGTTGTTTGTTTATTGCTAAGGTCCATACGTGTGTAGATGTCAAAGAACAACGTTCGTGAGTAGGTCCTCACCTTCCACCTGTGGAGGCAGCTTTCTCTTGTTTCTGAGGTGTACTTCAGGCTAGCTAGCCCAAAGCTTCCACCTGATCCTCCTTCTATATCCTTACAGGAATTCTTGGATGCATCCAGCTTTTTACATAAGTTCTGGGCTCCAGGGATCCAGTTGAGGTCGTCAGGCAAACTCTTACTGCTGAACCATCTCCTTGACCCCTAAAACCACTAAGTTTTAATGTTCATATTTTATTACTTGTTTTCATAAAAGTAGAATAATTATATATATTTTGAGCAGGGAAGTTGGGGTCTCACTATGTAGCCCTGGCTGGTCTGGAACTAGCTATGCAGACCAGACTGGCCTCGAACTCACAGAGATTTGCCTGCCTCTGTCTCCAAAATGCTAGATTAAAGGTATGCCACCATGTCTGGCCTAAATAGTTATATATTTTAAAGAAAAATGTTCCTCAGCATAGTTAGAAATATACTTATTTAGTAATCACACTTCTGAAGAATGAGGTATTCTTGGGAAACTGTCTTTCAAGCTACAGAACACAAAATAATCTCTAATTACCCCAAAGATTTTCACTGTTAAAGACTGGCATTCTGCGGGAATAACTCTAAGACAATTCGCCATCTTTGTATGGGAGATGTCCTGAAGTGCACTGGCAGAGGAATATGATCCCTTCTACTTCTCAGGCAGCCACCCTTGTCTTAAGACTTTTGCCCCTTTCCCACTAAATTAGCAGTTATTTAGACTTTCTAGAATTACTAAAATTAGGTACCGTTTTTGAACAAAAGGCTCCTTTTTCTGCTCCCTAGAAACGACATGAAACTCTAAGCGTGAGAAAGTTCGGGTTGCCATTTATTTACAGTCTTTATCAAGCAAATAATATTCATATTTTGAATTATGCAAATAAGCATTTACATGATAAATCGTAATTGCTCTCAGACAGCTGTTTATAATTGGGTAAATGAGACACACTTTTAAATTGTCTAAATACATACTTACCCATGTTTACATATTTATACCCTAGACTGTTAACTATTCTGAATCAGCTGTTACCTATTGTGTCTTACTCAGTTCAAGGGGAGAGAACTTTTGAGTGCAAATGGTGCAACCCTTGATCTTGCTCCAAGAATCAAAGGGTTGCCTTTTCTTTCAAAGGGGTGCTCTCTCTCTAATCTTGCCTGTGGCTTTCCACACCTCAAGCAGGCATTGGTTTTATACTGTTCTGTTGGTTGGGAAATTAAGTCACTCTCATATTCCCACCTGATTAGATACATGAGGACAGCACACTAGTGTAGATCTTTATGGTGCAATGTTTTAACATCTAAATCAAATCCATTGGTCTTATAGTCAGTAATTTATTTTTGTACTAACAACCTCCTCTCAAAAAATTAAGAGCAAATATTTTTTGGGAGCCTACAAAAGATGTGCAGAGCAGGATTCTGAAGAGGCTCACAATCCAGTAAGGAAGGGGAATGAACACATTTGAAATATTCCAGGAGCAGCTGAAAGGAAAGTGCTTTTGACCATAAGAGTGGGGTAGAATGTGCGGCTGGGTTTTAAGGGCAGGCTGGCAGGGAGCTAGCTCACTTCTCCCAGCAGAGCTGACTCTCCAGCCTCTGGAGGGGAGTCACAGGGGAGGAAGGAAAAGAAAAATCCTTTTCCCAGCTTATTTGCATGTCTTCCAGGAAAAGTGGTGTGAGCAGCACCAGCCTTCCGCTTCTTAACTGTCTCTAGTGGGCAAAAAATGTCCGTTCCCCGGAGCTCCTTTAATCTTACTGTGTTTCCCTTTGCTTTTCTAAAGCAATCAGTATTGCTCTGCATGTATTCCTCTCTAGACAAGCACACTTACTTCTTATTCATCTGAGTCTATTCTTACATAGCGTTTCATATGTGCTAAAGGGAGAGGACTTTACCACATACAGACACAGAGGTGCGGGCGGGGTGGGGGTGGGGGACGGGAAGCACGTAAAAGCGAAAACCTCAGAGCTCCAGTGCCTCCTTCCCCTTGCATCAGCGTGGTGAGAGCCTGGGCACCTGGGCATGGTTCGCCGTTTGCTAGACAGGAGCTGAGCACTGAAGACAAGGATGTGGGTGATGTGGCTAGGTTTGGGAAGTCTTTTCCAGAGGCAGGTTTTTGTTTTTGTTTTTGTTTTCTTATTCTGCTAGGAGAAGAAAAGCTGCTTCTGGGCTCACAATGTAGGGAACACTTAAGTAGAGAGAGCCATAGCTAAGGAAACCTGAGCTCCCAGTTTGGCTCTTGAAATACTAGTCAAATCACTCACATTCAATTCTCTCTCTCTCTCTCTCTCTGTCTCTCTCTCTCTGTGTGTGTGTGTGTGTGTGTGTGTGTGTGTGTGTGTGTGTGTGTGTTTCTGTCTCTGTCTGTCTCTCTCTCTACCTCTCTCTGTCTCTCTCTACCTCTCTCAGTCTCTCTGTCTCTGTCTCTCTATGTCTATCTGTCTGTCTGTCTGTCTGTCTGTCTGTCTCTCTCTCTCTCTGTGTGTGTGTGTGTGTGTGTGTGTGGTGTGTGTGTGTGTGTTCCTCTGGAAAGGAAGGGCTAAGTTAAAGTTCTTTTCAGTTCTGACTGATGAAACTAAACTGATCATAGGACAATATGAGGGTAAATCTCAATTTCTTCTTATATATCCCATCTCCCCAAATCCATTAGTATAATAGCAGTAATTGCCATAACTAGTATAGTGCTTACTAAACGTGGGAAAGCACTGTGCCGGCACTTTACACACAATACCTCACTAATAATCAGAACACCCGCATGCATTGTTATTTCTAGTTTAGATGTAAAGAAACTGGTGTAAAGATATCAAGCAACTTGATTCCGATAGCATTGTGTGACCCAGATACTAAAGCTAGATCTAGACTGTCTATGTAATTCCCAAATACACTGGGTGTTACAAAGAAAACTCAGATTGCCCAGTGAGTGCTATTCCTTATGTGTGACTAGATGGGTCTTAGTGCTAACTCAAAGCCTGGTGCTCACAAGTTACATACTATATATTTGTGGATTACCATTCAACATTCCACCGGGAGAGAGACCTGTATACTACTGATAGTAGAGCTATGTGGGTGGCAGCCTTGTGGTGGGGACGCAGGGGTTGTATATTTGTGTAATTCAATTGACTCTAGTCTAGTTAGTGTTTACCAGTCTCTTAACGGGCTTCGCTTTCTCCAAGAATGTGACAGCTGGCCACAGCAGCCAGCAAGGAGACCTATTGATATTTTTGTTGTGCTTGGAAGAAAAAAAAAAATGTCTGCAGATACAATGTAGCATGGAATGAGATAGTTTTCTACCCATCCTGATAGGTCTCCGGGTGGCTGTCCTAGCCAAGCCACAGCTCCAGGTCTCTGTCAGCCTCCAGAATTGACTGAAATCACCTTGGGTGGTCGCTCCCAGGCCCATTGTGCACGTGGGGCTTTCTGCCTATTGACATTAGGGGATGTGCCCCCACCTTCCCTTTGTTTCACCGCCCCCCCTCCCCCCCACCCCCGATTTAAGACTCATTTGTCCTCAGGGGCTTTTAACTGGTTTTCAATCTATGTTCATTGCTAAAGAGATTTAACCTTTCAAAAACTGCACCTTCTAAAGGGGTTTCTGTGCCACCCAATTAGCATTGTAAGGGACTAAGCTGTTTGGAAACAAATACAACTTAAATCACATGAAATCACGTGCTGGTCACTGAGACGCTCACAAAACCTCAACAGGGTCCCTAGATACTAGCTGCTGGGTCCTACACCGACCTTTAAAATATGCTAGCACCAGGCCCCTAAGCTGGTATCTGAACAAAACCACAAAGCTATCTCACTGCTTCCCGGCGGGTATTGTGGTCCGTAAATGTTCAGCCTGACTCTGCACCGTCTTCTGCTTCCTACCTTCCAGCTGGGGAAGCCAGGCCAGGCTCCTTTTCCAGATCACCAAACTGCCACAGACAGTGGTCACTAGGTCACTTTCTCCTCCCTCTATCCCTGCCTTCACTGGCCACCTGTACCTCCATTCACAAAACTACCTCACATGGATTGTGCATACTAGCCCTAGCAGCTGTTACTCCCCACCCCAAGCTGCCCTTAGGAATGCCCTTGTGATCAGTCAACTGATGGGGCAATCAGGATTTGCTCTGACTTTTCCAGGATTTGAATTATAGAAAAAAAAAAAAATCTCCTTTTTTATGATTGGTCTAGAAAATAAATGATGAAATTCCTGAAACCAGAGTAGTGTTTATTTTATCCTTATAGAAGAAGTCAGAAGGGCAAATTTACTGGGGAGGACTTGCTGACAGTACTGTGTAATTTCCAGAATTAGTTCAAACATCTGGGCTTCTACAGGGTCCAATGCTGTAAAATCATTTTCTACTGCATAGAAATCAAATGCTTAAGTTTAGGCCTACGTTATATTTGATTTTTTTTTCCTTCTAAAGTCGTTTTGCAGCAAATCTTTGGGCTAAATGGAAACAACCATCCAGGGTAGAGGATAAATTTATTAAAAGAAAATGTCTGATTCTCAGTAATCACTCTGCACTGTGCCCCAGTAGTTCAGCCAAGCACAACACACTCTGAAACAATCCCCGATTCACAGGCATTTTTGCCACACTTTTTCCATGGCTCAAAAAGTCCTCATTAATGAAGTCAGAATTGAAAGGGAATAGTTTTAGAAACACATATTTTTCAAAGTAAATATCAGTTACCAAATACATTGTCGGACCCTAAAGCAAAGATATACTATATTCTTATTCCTTTTCTCCTTGTCTTTCTAAGTTGTCTGAGCTCTTATGGGATCACTAACCCCAGAAACTAGAAATGGTTGAGATGGGAAGAGACAGCTGCCCTTCAGCAAGAGAAAGTGCTTCTGTTTAAACAGAATGTAATAGCGTAACCCTACAGAGGGACCTTGTCTGCACCTTCTGATAGTATTTGCATAACTGTATATGACTTTTTGGGCAATCAGTGAGTCTGCTCTCCTTCCTCTACTACGCATAACCACACTGGGGCTTTCTTTGTGGTGTTCACACTTAAAAAAAAAAATAAGCTTTTGATTTTTTTTCAAGCAATAAAACCAAACAAGCAACTCTAGTGCAAATCACCCAAACATGCACCTACTTCCACTGACCAAGAGAACAATTGTTTGGATTACAGGTCCAAACTGCATGGATCTCGATGCTGTAGCTGTCTAGGAATAGTCGGTCCAGTTTGAGCAGACTAACGCAGTGTGATGAGCTTGTATTGCAAGTGAGCAATCAAGACACGCTGCTCAAGGGTGGAAGTGTCGGTCACTGATCCTTATTACCCTTAGTTCCTGTGGACATGACAGAGAAGAAGGAAGGAGAGGGCCGGAAACCCTGGGGGAGAAACATGAAGTTAGTTTATAAGTTAAAGAAGAGCTTGCCACGAAGATGAAATAGAGAAGAGAAATACAATGGAAGTCTCCTCAAGTGCTTTCTCGTTCCTCGGGTTCCACGTGACAAAACCAAGTGTGATGTTTTAAGGATAAGTCAGCAGTATTTAAGGAGGGAGCCATTATACAAGAAACAGGTCCAGGAGAAGAAACTCTAAGGTTTTTCTGTGTCTCACTTCATTAAAGCTCAAATCAATTCAGAATGTGTGTAAATGGTAAATTTATTATCTTAGAGATAATGAAACTATCATTTTAAAAAGTCATCTGTAAGAACTATTGTTTCACCAGATACAAAAACTGTGTAAATAAGTAGTACATGTATTTTAAGATTTGGGAGAATATGATTAGATCAAGTAATTTCTGAGCAGCTAGAATAAGTCCGATTTTCAGTTATCTTGGGTTTGTTTTGTTGTTGTTGATGGTGGGAGTTTTGCTTGCTTGTTTTTGCTGTATCTTTTTTTAAAAATTTTATTTATTTATTTATTGGTTCGAGAAAAGACCAGCAGAAACAGTACGTTTCTCAAGAAGTTCTAAACACCTTTCTTCAGTCCTGTCTTTGATAAAGCTACCCCTGATATGCCCAGTGTTTAGCCTTGCCATTGATGCGTTTGCCTGTGGGGTCCAGAGGCAGTTTCCATGGCAAGCTTCCCGTGCACAGAAGCAGGGTGAGTGGAATGTCTCTTCCAATGAGGAACTTTTCACTGACAGTGATAAAGGCCAAGAGCCTCCTTCACACAAATGATTGAAAAACAGAACACGAAGGACATTTTTATTTTGTGTTGTTTCCTTTGTGCGGTATGTGACTTCAGTGTAAACACCCATTTAATCAAGGACACAAAGGCAGCCACCTTTGCTGGGTGGGGGGTTCCCAGAGCCTCAGGACACAGAGCTTTTTTTTTTTTTTTTTTTTTTTTTTTTTTTTTTCATTTTGTTGTAGGATGTTTCTCCAGGCTGTCATTTCAGGCTCCTGTTGAACACTTCCCCACCTCCCCTTGGATGAGGAAAAAGATTTTCCCAAAGAATAATTTGAGAGTAAACTAAATAGCACAACTTGAGAGACTTTGAAAGCCAAAGTTTGCCTAAAAATCAGGGGGGCAGGGGGAACCATTGTCATCTGGAATATTCCAGTCACACTTTTCTCCTCTGGCTTCATTGACTCACACTGAGCCTGTAGCTTTAAGTGAATACTTACTCCCTTTTTAGACATATACAGCATTCTTGGGAATACTGTCTATTAAAGGGACCTCTTTTCTGTAGGTCCTCTTTATCCTCCAACTAATTTCATCTTTAGTTCTGGGGCTATCACAGTCTGTCTGTCTTCAAGGCTCTCCTTAAAGCTCCAATTCTTGTGGATAATCCATCCTGACTCAGGATGAAATACAAGTGTGAGCACAGAGTGAGACATTCTCAGATGTTCGGAACCTGAAATGACATTCTTATTGGTGCTGTCAAAATTGTGTGAATCTTTAGTTTTTGAGAAATTGCCTTAATAAAATATCAACAAATACTTCTCTAGAATGACTGGTTTTGGGACCTAGTTTAAAGTGCTGCCAATAAGAAGAAATAATATCTCACTTTAATAAGGAACAATAAGTTTTTGAAGTTGACCTCAAAACAAGGTAAAGCTATTTTTTTTTTTTTTTTTTTTTTTGGTTTTTCGAGACAGGGTTTCTCTGTGTAGCTTTGCGCCTTTTCCTGGAACTCACTTGGTAGCCCAGGCTGGCCTCGAACTCACAGAGATCCGCCTGGCTCTGCCTCCTGAGTGCTGGGATTAAAGGCGTGCGCCACCACCGCCCGGCCCTATTTTTAAGGGTCTCATTATAATGTTTTTTTTAAAATAATGCATGGGTAGCATTTTTTTTTCCTTAAATGGCTTCAACTGAAGTGCTAGTTGGTTGGTTTTCAGTATGCACAATATGTGCAAGGTACTAGTCATAAAATGTGGTCCTGGGGTCAGTCTTCCTTGTCAATAACACTATACATAGTCTATACATAACACTAAGCATGATCTAAGGCCGGGATCTTTTATTATGTAAAATTCAGTAAGAAGTATATCTTTTACAATCGTATTTATGCCAGTCAAATTATATTTCTATCTTTAACAATGTACCTCTAACAACAGCAGCAACAAAAAATGAAACAAAAATAAGAATTTTAGATCTAGACAAATAACATTTGGCATACTACTTCTTACTTTATGTAGTTATTGTGACTACATAGTCAGCACAAATACTTTTATGCCATTGGAAGGCATGAGAAAGATCAGAATAGTAATAAATAAACTAGTCTTTAAAATCAAAAGCTACTTGTTGGGTTTTAGGAAATGGAGTATAGGGTTGTTTAATTAAAGGCAGTTTTAATTTCACGGAACCATTTTACCCATTAATATTAATATATTAATAAATATATTTCATGTACATTATCTGCTTAATCCACTAGTTGACCATAAAAGAAAAAGAAAAATTTCCCCCAGAGACCAGAAACAACAGTAACATTGATGAAAAAGTCTTATTTTAAGAGACAATGCAGAAAGTCTCAGATCCTGTCTCTTGACGCTAAGCAATAAAATCGAAAGCCAGTTTTAAAGATAAACTAGATTCCCAGCCTATAAGTAGCTGCTGCCCTTTGTCTTCTGTGTATACATCATCAACATAGCTAGGAAAGAATTGAAGCCAGACTGTGTACATCACCAAGCAATTGATTATCAGCCATTAAAAGAGAGATGTTTGCTTCTTCATGGCGAGTAGCTTTCAGGATGAAAAGTAAAGAGTTTTCTCTTTACTGATTGTTCCACACTGTCTTTTCTTTCTGTCTTATAACTGGCTGAGATCATCCTCTGACACTTCTTGGAGGTGCCAAAGACCCATTTTTATTTTCCTTTTGCAATTTTAACCAGACTACTGACTATAAGACTAGGGAGCAGTTGCTATGAGGGAAAATGCCCTGATAGTGGAGGGTCCTTCATCTATCAAGAGGATTCCAC
This sequence comes from Peromyscus eremicus, assembly GCF_949786415.1. NCBI lineage: Eukaryota > Metazoa > Chordata > Mammalia > Rodentia > Cricetidae > Peromyscus > Peromyscus eremicus. The sequence goes on along the minus strand of NC_081430.1, from coordinate 26,186,249 downwards.
AGTATTGCCTGTCTTCAGCACCGTATAGAGTCGTAGGAATCTGAGAAACAGCGGGGGGGGGGGGGGGGGGAGGGGGGGGGGAAGGATTTAAAAACACAGTGTGAGATACAATTTCCCCCAAAAGATCAGGACACTTTAGTTTCACTTTGGAACTTCCTAGCCTCAACTTATTAAGCATCCTGCAGTGATGAGCACTTCTGGGTGAGACTTGAAAGGATGATTGGTGTGGATGTCTTAAACACACTCGCCATATCAGACCGCCCCCCCCTCCAAAAATTAAAAACTCACTCTGATTGGAATGTTTCCCAACTGTAGGAAAACAAATCCCCACAGTTAAGTAAAAACATTAACAAACTATGCTGCCTTGCAGATCAAAACACCAACCAACCTTTGAAAATCTGGAAAGAATGCCCCAGAAGAGAGATGTTAACTTATAATTACAAGAATGTTTTGTGCACAGGGTTAGGGAGGGATACATACACATATATCTCCAGTCTGCAAAAAGTCACGGCTGTCTCCACCTGTTTCCTGCTGGCCCAGCATCCAAACAGTTTTCTACTCTCAAGTCTCTGGGTCTTTGAGGTGATGAGGCAATGAAGAGAAGAGTCCCTTCCTCTAAGCATTACTTCTCCTCCACTTTTTTTTTAGAAGGCATAGTTGGCATGGAACAACCTCCTTGGGTATCCTGGGTGTCCTTGGGTGCTGCCTCGGGCTGGGAAGAAGGCAAGTGTTCAAGGACATGTTTAAGCAAGGTGATGACTGGGCTTTGTATAACCAAGAGGCGTGGGGTTCCCAGGACAAACACATGCACACAAGACCCTGCTCCCAGGCCAAAGAATATGAAGTGAGAAGGGATATTAGGAGCTCACCCTAAATCCAAGTTCTCTCTCAGAACACAACTGCTACGTAGGGGATGTATCTCTGCTTGGGAGCCAAACACTAAGAGTAAAAGCAAATATTTGATGCTGAAGAGCTCTTAAGAGCTGAAGAGTGTCATTTACTTATTTCTACACATCAGTGTGGTCTTAGGATGTTAAATAGATTAAAAGGCTAAGAGAGGTCAGTCATTCCAAGGAAGACTCTTATGCTTTTCCTAAACAAGTTTGGCTCTTCCTAAAATTGTTAAACGCCCTGTCTCAGTCCTAGGGAGGGTCCTTCACCAACTCAAAGGATGACACGTCCACTGTCCACTCCTAGAATGTCCTGTAGAAGGTGGAATCAGAGTTCACTGACAACACGTCACTGACATAGATGGGCCTGTACTGTGAAATTCCAGGGGACTGAGATCCTAAAACTGAGGGTCTCCAGAATTACCAAATCTATTCATGGGGGTGGGGGGATGAGAAGGTGAAAGGGGAGAAGCAGAGACGGGGAGACTCTCAAGAGTGAGTACGGGTAGCCAGAGGCAGTGCTGGGATGCACACCGGTTTCCAGTCCTGAGCTGCCTCCCCTGGCACAGCCTTCACGTTCAGGGGATCTTGGCATCTGTACTAAGGATTCTCTAGCACTCGACCGCCTTCTGCCAACCTCTGGCTCCTGCCTGGGTCTTGACTGCAGAGGGGTCAGCACAGTCATTTCAATTTAATCTTATTTAAAAAGACATAACTAATAAATCTATTGCCAGGGCCGCAGAAAGACCAGGCCAGCAGAGTCGATCCATCTCCCCATCCCATTGAATCCCACTGAAAACCATGACAACACTGGACAAGCTCCGATTTATCCCCGCGAGCGAAAGCGCATTGTGAGCAGACGTCAATCACGCATTATTCAGGACTGAACAAATGCAAAATCTTTGCTGGAACAAATGCTTCCAACAGGTCCGGACGTCCCAGCTCCATTTTCCCCTTTGTTTGCGGCCTAGCAGTTGGCCTGTAGTGGGCTAGCCTCCGCCCGACCACCCAGCGCGCGGTGCAGCTAGGGCACCTCAGGCACGCTTGGGTAGAACCGCTGCTGCGGAGGGCCGACAGGCTGGGTGGAGTCCAGGGCGCCATGTCCTGTCAGGTTCGAATTCAGCCCCAGCAGAGCCAGGTTTAATGCATCTCTCATCCCTATTTTTTTTTTTTCTTAGAAACTAGATACCCAAACCACTAGCTGGAGGAAAAGAGGCCTCTGATACCGCAATGGAGCTGAACTAGACTGAAGCCCGAGCAAGGCTGGGGGCCAACAGAATGTGCCCGCTCTTGGCAGCTCCAACCGCCTTTCAAGTGGATCATTTTCTCTGTAGGGACTAACGGATCTGGGAGGAATCTCCTCCCAGGCACATTTTGTTTTGGGCAGGTCGGGGGCTAATTCTGCCTATTTGCCCATTCTGATGCCAAGCCGCGAGTGTAGCCCCTTCCTATGAGGCTAGTTCAGAAACTGGAACGGACTTGAGGGCTGTGGGGCAGAGATGACGTCAGAGTGGCGATGCCAAGGCAGCCTGAAGGTTTCGGTAGGCCGGCCTAGAAAACACTACCACCCGTGCGTGGGTCCTCGAATGGACCCAGGTCCAGCTTCGCGGAGCTTGGCCACAGAGCCCCAGGCTCCCTACCCGTAGAGGCCAGGCCGGGATGGGTATTTAGGAACCGCAGCCTGGATTTTTACTGTCTCCATTTTCGGCCTGGGGAGACAAGTATGGATCCCGGGCACTTCCCCAGGCTCCCAGACCTTTCGGACTTTGTAGGGGGTGCGGTGGAGTGTGTGAGGAGGCTCCTAGTGATTTGCAAAACCTGTGCCCCAGACAGCTAGAAAGATCAAGCCACAAGTCACCCTCAGCTACCAAAGGGGATGGCGGACCGAGTGCGCCAGTAGAGTTGTAAATCACCTTCCAAATAATTGCGAGAAACTACCATTCCAGCAAACAAGGTCCGGAATAAAACACACAAGGACGACCAAAGTCGTCCCCCGTTTCCAGCGCTACCACCGGGCCCAGGCCCCACTTCAGCCGGGGAGGAGGAGGAGGAAGTTGGGGCTCGGTCGTGAGGACCATGGTCACTGTCCGCCACCCAAGATGTTATTCACTGGTAACAATCCCCATTATCTGTCCCCACTTTGGTCTAATCAGACGAGTGCTAATGCCAAGGGCTGCTTCCTGCGGCCTCTGGGAGGTAACCAGTGCAAAGGGGCCGTGGCCCCTCGGGGCGGGGCGGGGGCCGGGCGGGGCGGGGCGGGGGCGGAGATGGCACCTTCCGGACTGGTCCCCGCTTCGTCTCAGCACTCCTTCAGGTACTTAACACCCTGGGCACCCGGACCTCAGCTTTCAAAGCCCACCGCGTGGTGAGGGCCGTTCATATAAACAGGGATTCCTCCGTAGAGGCGCTGACATCCCCGAAGCCAGCTCATGGCGAGCACCTCCCACTTCCACCCTTAGGAGCGGCGTCCCCAGCTGCCCCTGGGTTCCTAGCCTGCCCTGCCCCTCGCCTTCTTCCCCTCCTCGGCCATGGCCACCCGGGGACGCCTCGGCTTCACCGTGCGCAGCCTCCTGAATTTACCCGAGCAGGACGCGCAGCCCCGGGTGAGGAGCGAACCGCAGACGTGCGTTTCTCAAGCCGCCGCCTGGATGGAGTCGGAGCGCAGCCACTACCGGTGTGAGTGAGCCTGGACTGCAGCGGGGGACGGAGGGGGAATCCAGCCAAGCCTCTGCGAGCCAGTTCTGGGATCGGGAGTGGAGATGCCAGCCCAGAGTCAGGTTTCTTCAGCCTTAGAGCAAGCGGTAGGCTCTGTGGTCCTCAAACCGACAGGTGGTGCCTCCTGCATCCCGAGAGTAGATTCCTGCACCTCGGCTGCTGTGGGAGATTGGGGTTTTGGTGTCTGGAGATTCCTAAGAGTCGGAATATTTAAATATTTAAAACACCTTCCTTCTGTGTCCCATGGTTTTGCAAACCTTGGCAAAACAGAGGTGGCCCTATTGGTGACCCAGCTTATGGGAGATTGTTCTGCCAACTCAGCCACTGTTGTGGCTCGTTTAGGAGGACCCCAAGGTGGGTTTCTCTGGGGCATCATCTCAGGCTTGGTAATTACTATTTGTAGTGTGGATGAGGTCGTAGGCGTAGGAGACGTGGGTACCCAGATGTGAACCCAGCAGAAGAAATGTCTCTCAAATCCCAGTGCGAGGGAACGGGGGCTCCAGCTGGAGGGAGGCGCGGGTGGGAGGCAGGTCCCAGCCACTCGCCTCTCACCAGGCAGTGTCTGCTTTGTGGTTCCCAGCTTCTGATGAGGGCGGCCTCGAGACAAGCCCCGCCGACCGGTCGCGGCTGGCTTCCCTCGGGCCGGCATCTCCAGGCTCCGACACCGAGAAGAGGAGGAAGCGGCGGGTGCTGTTCTCCAAGGCCCAGACCTTGGAGTTGGAGCGGCGCTTCCGGCAGCAGCGCTACCTGTCGGCGCCCGAGCGGGAACAGCTGGCTCGACTCCTGCGCCTCACGCCCACGCAGGTCAAGATCTGGTTCCAGAACCATCGCTACAAGCTGAAGCGTGGGCGAGCGCCGCCAGGGGCCACGGAGCCGTCGGATCTGGCAGCACCAGCTGATCCTCATGCCGCTCCTAGCCTGCTGCACCACGTGGTGGTGCCTGTTCTAGTGCACGATAGGCCACCGTGCAGCAGCGGCAGGGGTGAGGGGACCGCTGCGGTGGCCCAGGACAAGTGCAGTGCACACTCGGCCACCGCGTGCCCAGTGCCCGGCTATGCAGCCTTTGGGCCAGGCTCGGCGCTGGGTCTCTTCCCTGCCTACCAGCACTTAGCACCCCCAGCTCTGGTCTCCTGGAACTGGTGAGGCTGCCGAGGGGTGTCTTCAGTCACCCTGGACTTGGGACACTGGTGTTTGGCCTCAGTAAAGCGACAGCTGAGGCCCGAAAGTGAGCAGGTTGGCCTCGAGGGAGCTCTCGCGTCCTGGGGTCGCTGGCGTGCCTTAAGCAGCAGTCGCAAAAACACACGCCAAGCCGGGACTTTCGCCAAGACTCCCCGGTTGTTCCCCCACCGCGAAGCCCGAAGCTAGATTTTATTTCCTGAGCTTTATTTGTATATTTTTAAATAGCGATTTGTATGAAGCGACTTATTTTTTAAAAGAAATAGAGTGTTTTCCCCTTGATTTGTGGTGCTAGAATGTAATGTGGAGGAGGGTTGGGTCCCTGGCGCTCCGGCCACTAAAGGAATGGGGGGGGGTGGTGCTGGTTTTCCTTGCCGGAACTGGGAGCAGAACCCGTCTGCTCCTAGCCCTTTACACTGAGGCCCAGCACTGGTTAGGTTGTAGGTCAGATTGAAGTCCCAACAAGGCTTTGGGAAGGAAAGGGGCTGGAGGGAGGCGCCTGGGGCAAATCTGGGGAGTCGATCAACCGGTGGCATCTCTGCCGGCAGAGTGAAGCGGGGGGTGGGGGGTGGGGTGGGGGGGGTGTTCTTGAGACTCCAGTTCAAACTTCAAAAGTGAATCCTGCCGGCCCCGGGCAGGGTCCTGTGCTCTTGGCTCTTTCTAGAGTGCAGGATAAGGGAGCTTGGGGACCATGAAGCACCAAGGAACCTGGCACCTACAGTGAAGCTTGTGAGTGCTTCAGTGTACTGTCATTTCCTGCCTCCTCAACCAAGCGGCATCTGGCCGTGGTGGGACAGGATAGGGAGGGTAGTGAAGAAATAAAAAGGCGCAGTGACTGGCGCCTGGCACTACTTCCAAGCGACTCTGGGGAGAGAGGAAGAAGGTCTGGGAGGTTTAGCAATCCCATGCTGCGATGCGGTGCGTTCAGCTAGGATGAATCCTGTCAAGAGTGCACACACAGAGGGATCATCTTCCTTTTCCACACCGCGGTTTGCACCTGTCTCCGAAGCGATTTCTGGGTACCCACTTCAGAAAGACGGTAGGAGAGCAGAGTCCACCAGAAACAGGGACAAGGCCCCCCGATGAGGTCTGATGAACAGGCATTGGGCTTCTTAGGGGGTCCTAGCTTTCTTGTCCAAAGAGGAAGAAGAGGAAGAGACAATGGGGTCACCTGGGATGGGGGTGGGTGGACAGTATGTTTGGATCTCAGCTGCCTGCCACCTTGTCTTCCATATGGATGTGGCTATCTTAGAAGAATCTCCATCCTTAAACCTTCTTTTGTGTTGGATACTGAAAAAGGCATTGTCAGGCCTAAAAAGGACCTAGACAAAATCCACACTGTTTCAATTCAAAACTCCGTTTAATCAGCCTCTGGAGACAATGTAGTGCGTGTTAGGCCAGACAATAGCATCTTTTTAAACCTTGTGGCCTTCAGGAAGACAAAAGGCTTGAATTTTATGGGCTTACAACTTCAATTAGAGCAGTGCCAGTGTGCATGGGAGATTATCAAATTTGTATCATAAAACCCCTTTCTAACAAACGATTGGTAGGGAGGGGGCCCAACATTGTAAGACATATATTGGGACCTAGCAGGAGCTTCCTCCCGGTCAGAGTTGGCCGAGCAGATGTGAAAGAAAAAGAGGAAGAGATTTCTGAGGAAGGCTTGAGTTGAGATTTGTCACTGTGGTCAGCTGGCTGTGTGCTTAACTCTTCCAAGCTCTTACTTAATTCATGAATTGGTGGGGGGGGAAAATCACGGGCTTCTTTCTGCCAGGGACTACAACAAGCTCCTCAATGTCCTTAGGAGAAAGTCAAGAAGATTGGGATACCTGTTTGGCAGATCTTAGAATGTGTGAAGTGGAGAGGGCCTATAAATGTAAGGTCTCCAGAACAAAGTGATTGTGTCTATGGGGAGACTTTCCTTCCCAGGAAGGTTTTAGGGAAAGCAGACCTGTGGTGAGCAAATTAGTGTCACAGCAAGATGGTTAGAGTCACAGCAGGATCCACCCAGTGAGCCAATTGTACTGTGGGCAGGAAGGGGACAGTGGTAACAGCAGCCACAATATGCAAACTGTTAGTTTTAGCTCTGCATTCTTTTACCATTGGCTAGAAAGGCCTTCCTTTAGAAATAAAAGACCCCATAGGAAAGGTCAAAATGCACTTGCATCACACTGATTCATTTTAGAGACTTGGGTTAGCATCTACGTTATTCTGTCCGTATCCATCATAACATAGAAAACTGTCCATTTCCTTTGTGACCCAAAAGGTCAATCCTCCTTGATTCTGACAAAAGCTGAATCCAAGTCCTCTCTGCCAACAGCTGTGAAAACAGACAGGGGCTCCTTCTCCAAAGCTAAGCCTTTCAATCCTGCCACCCACCATCAGCGTTACATGGCAGATTCACACTCAGAAAACTTGTAGTGAAATGCGCTGTGTTTCCAGGTCCATTGACAGCCGATCTCACAGACACACACACACACACACACACACACACACACACACACACACACACATACGGGGGGGGGGGGTGGAGGGAGGTTGGGGGGGTCAGATCTTGTTCTACAGATGTCACTATTGTCCTTAGCTTAGCCATAGTTAGCCACCCTCCAAGCTTCCTTCCCTTCAGGAGGACAATTGTCATGTTGCACATATTATGCCAGCCATCACACGTATGAACAGGCTGCAAGAGAAAGCTGGAAGCACCTTGTACTTCAGGTCACTCCTGAAGCTGCTTAGAGTCCAGCGACCTGCTAACACTTATTAATGTCCCCTGTATGCCAGTGAACCTGTAGTCCGAGGTTTTTTGTTTGTTTGTTTGTTTGGTTTGGGGGAGGGGCGTTATTTTGCATGTAATAGCACATTCAATCCTCAAGATTCAATCCTCAAGCCCCACTTTCATATATGGAGTCTTAAGGTCAAAGAGTTTGTAAGTAGTTAGTCTAGGGTTAAATGGTATGCTGAGAACTTCAGATGTGGGGTGTGTGTGTGTGTGTGTGTGTGTGTGTGTGTGTGTTGTGCATGTGTACATGTAGGTGTGGGAATGTTCAGTGTTTATGTATGCATGTGGAGGCCAGAGGTTGATGCTGAGTGTCTTCTTCAGTTGTTTCTACCTGACTTTCTGAGACAGGGTCTCTCACTGACGTGGAACTCCCTAGATTCAACTTGGCTGGATGGCAAGAAACCCCAGGAATCCCCCTGTCATCACTCACCCATAACAAACAATTTTAACGACTGAACCATCTCCCCAGCCCTTGCCTCCAGATGTTACACTTTTAATCATATGATGGTAATTAGTTTGCTATCTATTTTGTTCTATGATTTTCATTCAATAATCTTGGTTATCTTCCTTACAGTTTCCTTGAAAACATGGCCCTTCCTTCCTTCCTTCCTTCCTTCCTTCCTTTCTCTATTTGTTTGTTTGTTTGTTTGTTTGTTTGTTTGTTTGTTTGGTTGGTTGGTTGGTTGGTTGGTCTTTTGTGACACAGTTTCTCTGAATAACCCTGGCTGTCCTGGAACTCATTCAACAGAGTAGGCTGGCCTCGAACACGTGTGCCACCATGCCCAGCTAAAGATGCGTTCTTTAGCATCTTTCTGCCTCTCTCTGTTTTGCCCCATGCTAAGCAATGCTCCAGCTTTGGGACACAGCCTCTGTGTTTCCTCTGGGTCTGTCTGTGTGCCTTCTAGTCTCGCTGTCAGTGAGACACTGCTCTTGTGCAGGTCGGGGTATTCTCCTGGGACTATTATTCTCCCATTCTTCTTCCAGAAAAACATCTGTTGCCAGTGCCTTGACACCGATTGTACACTCAGAGTTCAGTGGAGTTGTTACTGACTCTGGTAAGCTCCTTTAAGCGATTCCCAACCCCCACACCCGGATCCCTGTGGAGCTGTGTGTCTCTGACTTTCCTAACCCCCTTTTTAGGTCTCCCTTTCCTTCCCAGGTCTCCAATTTAATCTTTATTATTAAATATCATCCTCTTCACATTTCCTCACTGTCCTTCCACTGTAAACATTTTCACTTCATCTCACTTATATCTCTTGCTGGTGGAGATTGCAATTTTCACTTCAATTTTCTCTCTGTTGTTCAGGAGATCTTACATCTTAGCACATCTCTTATCTGGCCAATTTAGCACTTTAGTGTCTTAGGTAATGTGCTGCTGAAGGGTTAGAAGGAAGTTGTTTGAGTCAAGGTTAACCTACACCTTCCCTTCTAACAATAGAGTTTGAATGTTTCTGATTCTCTTGCCTTGGTCGATTTAATTCATTAGCCATTCTGTCTCCCTTTCTAGCTCCTCTGTGTGTGTCTTTATCTCTCTTTCTCTCCTCTCATGCACAAACACACATTAAAACTTTTCGCCTTGTGAATAAGATACACAAGCATGTGGCTATAGACTTGACATGGTTGAATATTTTGTTAACCATTCCTCTGCCATGATGTTTCAGCTAACCAGTGTAGGTAAGTTGTCAGTGACTACAAATGAATAACAAACAGTCAAAGTTGCTTTCAAAGGAAGTAAGGTCAGTACCTCCAAGCACAGCAACCTCTGCAAATCTGCCTGAGAAACTGCATCCCACAGGACCACTTATATTTCCAAGCCATTCTGGAGGCAGGGACTCCTAAATGTCTCCTTAATTGTTTTCAGAATTCCAGTTCTGCACCTGTTCACCTCCCTCTGGTCCCCTGGACACGTGTGCAGTACCAAAAGGTGTTTAACAATCTCCCTCCCTCCTTGTGCTCATCACTCATATTACTCAGTCTGTAAGTTCACCGAAGATCACCAAAGAACTGAACAGCAGTCCCTTCGATGCTAAACTACATAGTGACGCCTTGGCCTCACAGGGAGACCAGGGGGAGTCATGTAGGCTATGGATCGTCGAATGTCCCTTCCACCCCAGCTCCCATCTGAATGTTCAAGCTTAAGAGTTCTCAGGTTTTCCAGCTATGGCCAGTATATAAACTGTAGTGCTTATTGGGGGGGGGGGGGACATCACAAATTAGAAGTAGAAAGTAATTTTCTCATTAATAACCTGCCTGATGGACCAAAAACAACAACAAAAAAAAAAATAAAAAGAAAAAGAAAGAAAGAAAAAAGAAAAGAAAAACCCTCTAGTCTTTTTTGAGGTCCTGTAATTTCAAACCCTGCTGCAGTTCCACATAACTTCAGTGAGTAGGGTGTGACAGAAGGAACATCTGAGGGACTGGTCATGCTTAACTTCCTCCTGTATTCTGACTGGGTGGTCTGGTATGAGTAACAGGTTTTCAAATGCTTTTCTTCCGCTAAAAGCTCTGAATTGGACTCTCTCTCTTTTTCTGCTCTTAATACCAATTGCCCTGTCATTCTTCTTCTTCTTCTTTTTTTTCTGTTCCTCTTTCTCTAGCCTGGGGATTGGATAAGATATTTGGAAGAATTCTCTAGGAAGAGGAATGTAGGCTGTTTGCAAATTAAACTGTGACAAAGTGTCAAGAAAATCCACTAAAAGGGCCCTTGACTCTCACCTAAGACGCTGTCTCTCTGCTGTATCCTCTGCTGAAGCTTTGCTGGAGAATATTGCATTAAGCAGCAATTCCTCCAGGCCTAAAGAAGTCATCAGCTTAGGTTTAAATGACCTCTTGGGAGGTAAATTCTCAACTGGAGGCAACCCCGAATCACCATAAGCTCTCAGGATCTGATGCAATCACATAAGCATCAGCACAGATACAACAAAATTCAGATGTAGAATATGAGACACGAAAGGATGGGAAGAAGTGAGATGGTGGGCAAGGAACCAGGTGCCTTTGGGGGAACTGTTTTACTGCCCAATCACAGGAACAGACTCAGCAAGCTGTCTGAATAGAGCATGCCACCAGTTAGTTCCCTGCTAGGAACATTCCACATTTAACTCAAGTGAAGATGAAGAGGTAGTGTGGATTTTCTTATTGTTCATATGTACGGGTGGAACGTTAAGTATTAATTAGTTTGGGGCTGTGTGTAGCAAAGAGAATTAACAAAACACAATAAGGCTCCCAGAATTTTTTCCAGAAGAAACTACAAATATCTTTCACCCCTTCCTTGAACTTGTTGATTGAAAAAAAGTAAATGTATTCTCAGATAAATTATGTGTGCCTAGCAACAGAATGACCTCAACTATATTTAATAATATAGTTATTAAAATGTATATGATGCATATATAAATGGGTGTGGAGACTTTGGAAGTTTTCCTTAATAAGAAAGTCTCTGATCCAGTGTCCCATTTGTCATTTTGTTTTTCTCATCTGAAAATGACCAATTTTTTCCCTAAGATAATGCAGGGAGCACAGAATGTATAAATAGGCTATGTTCCTAAGTCTAGTAGTCTTCACAGTAACATTTGGTTTCTCACTAACGGTGTGACAAATTCAGGTAAGTTGTGAAAGTGTAGAGAGGAAATCTCAGCTCTATCATTGTAAACATAACCACCAAGAGAAAGGACTGGGGTCATACTGACCGGGAAAGACCAATTCCCCTTTATTCTTCAGTTTCCTCTTCTGTGTATCCTTACATGTTCCCCATCTTTCAAGAGTCATGGGCTGGGAATGGCAGCAGTGAGCTCTGTCCTTAACAAGGTAAAAACCAAGCCTGGAGCCTAGGAGCAGGGATGCAGAGAGAAGCAGCTGTTGGCTTCTTACTGGGCAGGAGTTTGAACAAGAGGTTTCTGGGGAGACTCTACAGGTGTGAAACAATTACACTTCTCAAGGTTCCACAGCTGAAAACCCACAGCCCTTAGCACCTAATACATTTTAAACTGAGCTTAGAATGCTTGCTGTTACTTTCCATACCCCTGGGGAGGGGGGAAAGTCACAGTTTGTATCACTTTAACTTCTTCATGTATTTGTCAGCACAGGGGCTACAGCCACTTGACCTGTAGACTGCAGAGTGAGAACATTGCTGAAACACAGGTGTCTGGGTTCTAAGGAAGGAAGAACATCCTATCACCCTCTCTTCTCAGCAACTAATGATGCCTGGTGGGAGGGGGAGCTCCAGCACCCTATCATCCTATCTTCTCAGCAACTACTGATGCCTGGAGGTGGTGGTGGCTACAGGAGCTACTTTACGCTCTCAGACCCACTCTGTTCTCATACAACCCCAGACTGACTAGATGCCTGGCCTCATTTAAGATGTTTAATTCAACTGTGAAGAACAAAAAAAATAATTTGTGTAGTAAAGGAAGCAATCAATGAAATTCAAAGGCATCTTCCAGAATAGAAGAAAACACAAGGTGTGTGTGTGTGTGTGTGTGTGTGTGTGTGTGTGTGTGTGTGTGTGTGTATGCTATCCTAGATATGTGAGGAACTCATGAATCTCAATAGCTGAACAACAATAGTACAATAACAACAATAAATCCATATAACAAAAGGATTTGAATTGCCATTCCCAAACACAGATGCTCAACCAGTGTATGAAAAGGTACTCAACATTATTATTATCATCAGAGAAATGCAAATCAAAATCACAATAAAATATTACCCTATGCTTATTAGGGTGGTGATTCATCAGAAGGAGAAGTGGGGGCAGAGAGATGCTTTGTGGGTGCTTTCCAAGCCTGACAACCTGAGTTTGTTCCCTGAGTTCCACATGGCAGAAAGAGAAAACAGACTCCTGTGAGCTGTCCTCTGCACCCCCCCATACATGCAGTGTGCTGTGCATAAAATACAGATACACACACACACACACACACACACACACACACACACACACACTGAATGAATAAATATAATGTTTTAAAAAGAAAAGCAATAAGGTGATGGTATGAAGAAGAAACTTACGTTACTGGTAGGAATGGAAATTAGTATATGCATTATGGAAAACAGTAGTGAGGGGTTGGAGAGATGGCTCAGTGGTTAAGAGCACTGGCTGCCCTTTCAGGAGACCTGGGTTTGATTCCTAGCACCCACATGGGTAACTTAGAATTTCTGTAACCCCAGATCCAGGCCATCTGACAGCATTTTCCAGCCTTCACAGGTACCAGATACACATGTGGTACACAGACAGACATACAGGCAAAGCACCCACACACATACAAAGTTTAACTGAAAAAATGTATGAAGATTCCTCAAAAACTTAAAATGAAAACTACTTATGATCTGGTAATCCCTTTTCTGGATACATATATCCAAGGGAAATTAATATCAATATCTTGAAGAGATATTTGTGTTCTCATGTGCATTTCAGCATTATTTATAATAACCAAGAGGAAGAAATAACTTAGGTGGATACCAGTGGAAAAGTAATGTAGAAAATTTCACACACACACACACACACACACACACACACACACACACACACGGAGGATATTTTTAAACCAAAAGAAGAAGAAACAAATTCTGTCATGGGAGACAGAATTGACCGACCTGGGGGACACTAAGCTAAGGGAAATGAAATGGAGAAAGGCAAATGTTTTATAATTTTCCCTATATGTGGAGTCTAAATAAATCAAACTCATAGAAACAGATTAGAACGGTAGTTACCAGAGGCTGGGAGACATGTGAAATAGTGAAATACTCAAAGGGGACAAACTTTCAGTTATAGGATAAATGATTGGTGTATGTCTAATGTATAGCAAAGGTGGTGATCGATTAACTTGATTGTGGTAAACAAACTGCATGTTTACTCTCTTGAATATAATTTTATTTGTCATTTAAACTTCCTTTACAAAGTAACTCGTTGTTACATCTACCAAAAGCATGAATTTATTCTAATAATCTTTCCGTTGAATCTTAACCAAATGATGCCTACCTGTGCTGGCTTTAAGTGAGCTGTAGTCTTCCGTAGCCCGTGGCTCTTGTTCACTACTGTGCTGCAGTAGTGGCAGAGTGTGTACTTAGTATGCATAAGGCCTTAGCTCTGGTCCCCAACACTGGAGGACTTTCTATGTCTTTCCTTGTTTCTAGGACGTCCTCGCCAAGATTGTCTTTGTTCACACATTATTTTTCCCTTCTCCTCTTTCTCCCTCCCTCCCTCCCTCCATCCCTCTTTTCTCTTCTTCCTCCCCCCTCTCTTTTGAGACAGAATATTGTAATGTAGCTCAGATTGTACTGAAACTAAAAGTCCTCCTAAGTGTTGGGGTTCCCAGGTGTGAGCCCCCACACACAGAAAACCCACATGTATTTGTAGGCTCGGGACGCACAGACCATGTTAAGGGAGTCTACCATGCTTTCATCATGTAGCTGTAATGTCCTATCTGGAACATTTGAACATGTTTTGCTAGGAAACGCTCTCTACAGGACTCACCAAACTCTTTCACTTTCATCTGGTGGCTTCAGTTTCTAAATTTGTTTGTCCATGTAGCATTTGCTAACTAACTGGAAGAAAAAGAAGGAATTCCCATTGGTCCATCCAATATAAAGCTGCAACCAAACTCAGAGCTCTCACTTAGATTGCTGCGTGACATAGTGACATTGTGGAGGAAGTGGGGACCTGGGGGTCTGTCGGCTTCCTTTTGAAAGGAAAGGTTGAGTGCTGTTTGTCACACCGACTGTGTTAAACTCTTTTCAGCCTTAGGTCCCTTAACCGTCACTTAGAGATAATGCCATCTGCTAAATGTGTTAAAAGAAACGAGTGTTAAATAAATGGACAGTGTCTGACAGTTGACGCTGGATGGACTGTTCTTTGTTCTCTTACATTTTTCCAGTGTAGCATTCAATTTGTTTTTTTTTTAATAAAATAACAGTCACCTGGGAATGAACTATGCGGGAAACACAACCTAAACGCGTCAGTGGTTAACTAAAGGTTTATGTCCTGTTTATATTATATGGCCCCGACACTTTGCTTTATTTTATTTTCATTATGGGACCCAAGCTGAAGACTCAATTTCTAAGTAGGGCATTTCAGTCTTATGACAGAGGTAAGGGGACATGACAGAACCATAAGTTGCTAAACTTTTGATTTAAAAGGGTGAGCATTGCCTTGCACATCTGATGGGCTAAAGCATAATCATTTGATGTCAACAGCTGTGGAGAGTAGTGGAGATTTTACACAATCATATGTCCTGAACAAAAAGAACAAGGCTAAAGGCATCCCAATATCTGATTTCAAACTATGCCAAAGAGCCATAGTGACAAAATCCCAGGGTACTTGCTCAAAAAATAGACATAAAGATTAACTGACTCTAGTAAAGGACCCAGAAATAAATTCACACAGCTTTAGTGTAATAGTTTGAATATAGTTGGCCCCCATAATCTCAAAGGAGTCGTACTATTAGGAGGTGTGGCTTTGTTGAAGTGGGTATGGAGGAAGTGTGTCATTGTGGGGGTGGGCTTTGAGGTTTCCTATTCTCAGGACACAGCCCAGTGTTTCAGTTGATTTTCTGATGCCTATAAAATGTAGCCCTCTCAGGTCCAGCACCACGTCTGCCTGCATGCTGCCATGCTCCCTGCCGTGATAATAATGGACTGAACCTTTGAAACTTGAAGCAAGCCACCCCAACTAAATGCTTTTCCTTTATAAGAGTTGTCATGGTCATGTTGTCTCTTCACAGCAATAAAAACCCTCGCTAAGATATACAGCCACCTGGTTGTGTTAGAAACACATGTTGGAAAGTACAGCTTGTTCACCAGAAGATGTTTAGAAAATGAAATAACCACATGAAGCATAACAAAAGTAGATCTGTATCTCTTACCATACAGAAAAGTCAATTCAAATTGGGCCAAAGATCTTAATGTAAAACCTGACACTCAAGCTGATAGAGGAACATATAGTCAGATCATTAGTAAAATATAGGCACAGTCAAGGACTGCATGAAATATATATTCTCCCCAACTGAGGAAATAGTCCCAAGAATTGACAATGAGATAGTATAAAGTTAAGAGGCTCTTCTGCCCCAGGACTCAGGCAGCAGCATGTAACAGAAGAAAAACGGACAATCACATTGACTAGTCTCACTTTAGATTTATGACCACTAACTTCAGTTCTGAAGGATCTGACGACCTTTTAGACCTCTTCAGGCACTGCACACATGTCCACATGTCACATAGACTGAAAAAGAAAAGAAACTTCTAAGTTCTTTTCTCAATTGCCCCTACTATTCTCTCTCTGTGTCTCTCTCTGTCTGTCTCTGTCTCTGTCTCTCTCTGCCTTTATCTCTGTCTCTTTCTGTGTGTCTCTCTCTGTGTATCTCTCTCTGTCTGTCTCTGTCTCTCTGTCACTCTCTCTGCCTCTGTCTCTGTCTCTCTCTGTGTGTCTCTGTCTGTCTCTGTCTCTCTGCCTCTGTCTCTGTCTCTCTTTCTGTGTCTCTCTTTCTGTGTCTCTCTCTCTGTCTCTCTGTCTCTGTCTCTCTCTCTCTCTGTCTCTCTCTCTTTCTCTCTCTCTCTCTCTCTCTCTCTCTCTCTCTCTCTCTCTCTCTCTCTCTCTCTCTCTCTCCGGTAGGGATAGTACTAGCTGCTCCACATCCCCAGGAGCACGGAGGTTGTAAAC
Organism: Peromyscus eremicus; assembly: GCF_949786415.1. NCBI lineage: Eukaryota > Metazoa > Chordata > Mammalia > Rodentia > Cricetidae > Peromyscus > Peromyscus eremicus. The sequence continues at coordinate 26,170,042 of NC_081430.1, read as the reverse complement.
CTTTAACTTTTCAGTCATTCTTGTGAGCTTCCTAATAAAGCAGTTAGTTTACATTCATTTAATAACTAATGCCACTGAGTGAAATGACTCTTCAAATCCTTTGCCCACTTAAAACAAGTTGGCTTTTTATTATTCAACGAATAGTGCTTTATATATTCTGGTCAGAAGCCCTCTCTTCTACAAGATTCGAGGTTTGCAATTATTTTCTCCTGGGAACTTGATTTTTATTTTCTTTGTGACAGCTTTCAAATAACATAAAATTTTAATTTTGACGAAGTCCACTAGATTGATAATCCCTCTTTTATTCAAGCTTCTTGTACACTAAGAAATCTTTATTAACCCAGGGTCATAAGGAGATTTTTCTGGAAGCTTTATATGTTTATATCTTATATTTAGGTCTATAACTCATTCAATTAATTTTGTTGGGAAGTTAGACTTGAGATTAATTTCTTTCTATTGACATATCCAGCTGCCTTATCAGTATGTCTCCCTATTCTTTGTGTTTCCAGCTGTTACCACACAGAGCATCCCATTGTTAAGAACTATCCCATTTTGATATCCCCCTGCTTTTCTTAAAGGTGAACTGAGTATCCATGTAGAGCTATTGCTAGACCCTTGCTCACCCCCGTGATCTGCGTGACTGTCTGCACTTCCACCAAATCACACTTCTCCGATTGCTTTGGATTATTACAGAAAGACACAAAATCAGGAAATGAAAATCATAAAACTTTGTTTTCTAGAATTCTATGCTAGAGGATTGGCTTAAAAAGTACTGTCTTCAATAAGCTTATCAATTTGTGTATTTAAGGCTAATAGGGTTTGAGTTAGAATTACTTGGAGTTTATAGACTAACTTAAAGAAGAATTCTTTTTTTCCCCCTTGAGACAGCATTTCTCTGTGTAGCCCTGGCTGTCCTGGATCTCACTCTGTAGACCAAGCTGGCCTTGAACTCACAGAGATCTGCCTGTCTCTGCCTTTCAAGTGCTAAGATTAAAGGTGTGTGCCATCACTGCTCTGCTAAGAATTCGTATTTTTATATTAAACTTTCTAGTATGGTTGCTTTTGTATTTTTTAGTGTTTTGAATAATGCACCAATGGTCACTAAGGTACAGGTATCTCTTCAAGATGTCTTTTCATATTCTCCCTCTGCCTCCCTCTCTCAAGACACAATCTCACTCTTATCCTAGGCTATCCAGAACTTACCAGGTACCCAGATTTCTCTCAAACTTGGCATCTATCTATTCTAACTAATAGATAGATGTGTGCTTTGATGCTGTGATTACAGATACGTGCCACCATGCCTGGCTTATGGTTTTATTTTCTTCAGGTATGTACTCAGAAGGGGAAGGCTGAGGATCTGTTTTAGGTTTTTGAGGCACCTTCACTCTGGTAGTCATCATGGCTACCAGCTGTCACTCTCATCCACAGTGCACACAGGCTGTTTTCTCCTTTCTTACCATCACTTGTCATCTTGTGTTGTTTGGTGTAGCCGTCTTAAGGGGCGGGAAGTACCATCTTACTGTACTTTTGTATGCCCTTCCCTGATGACTTTATTTCCACCATTGTTTTATAGACTATACATGTTTTGTTTTAAAAAACTGATGGTTGATCAACATACATTTTAATTTATAATATACATTTTAATTGGTCTCTGTCTAGCTTCATGAAGTGAAGTGCTCTTGTATAGTATATGAAACTGTGTCCCAATATCTTAAAGTTTGTTCTAAGTCAACTAAGACTAAAAAGAGTCATAAAATAGAACTAATGGAATAATGACCAAAAAATGTCAAATTTTGTTGAAAATATTTTTTTGAAAGCCTAAAACCCCAAGCACAATAAAAATAAATTAAACTACTTCCGACATAACAGAATCAAGTTTCTGAAATCCATGGACAATATGATAAAATTGTAAATCTGCTAAGGACAGAGACATATTATATTGATATAAACAAAGAATGATATTTTCTTAAAATCTGTACATGCGTGAAAGGAATCTAATGGAGTCACCAAATAATGGGAAAAACAATGCTCCAACTAGACCAATCTGATGCCACCAAGTGAAACCTCCAATGCCAGGCAGGAGCGGGTTACATCTTACTGTGTTGTTGGTGAAAGGGGCCCCGTGTCCCAGGACTGGTTGGTCAACATGAAATGAAGTCAAGGGGTTTTGTGGACTTTTTGTTTCATCGGGGCATGTGTTTGTCTTGTTTGTCTCTGTTTGTTATGATTTTTTGTTTTCGTGGGAGTTTTTTTTTTATTTTGGTTTTGTCCCTCTTTCTTTTACATTTCTCCATTTTGGTTGATGAGAACGTGAATTCCTTTCAGTTCTTTATGGCCTCATTTTGTTCTGGACACCCTGTCCCCAGCTTTGGGAGACTTTCTCCAAGGGTATTCAGATCAGTCCTAAGTGAAGATTCTCTTTAGATCTCTGGGGCTTATTCTCCAGGCAGTACCATTCTTTTTTTTTTTTTTTTATGTATTACCCTGTCCTTCCTAGGAAGGTTGATAGCCTCAAACCTCAATCTGCATCTCCTTGACCTAACAGGAGTACTTTTGAAAACACCACAACCAGAAAACTATACTGTGGCAAAAAAAAAAAATCCCAGCTGTAAGCAGCAGCACAGAAGATGCCAAAGCTTGATTAATGTGCTTTCTTCTCAGCGATCAGCCTTACACTGTTGTCAGATGTGTGAAGATGCTTTCACCCAGTTTGTCAAATATTAGAGTTGTTCATAAGTGAAGAGGAATTCCTGATGCTGCTAATTCTTTCTGGTCAAAGATGTCCCCTTGTCCTCTGTGAACTTACTCTAACCATCTGCCCCACATCAGGGCCACCCATGATGAGATTGCTAACTCAGTACTACCTATGTGTTTATGACTCACAAAAGGCAAATGCTTCTTAGGAAGTTATAAACTACAATCATGTTATAAACAACATGACATGGAGGAACACTAAGTAAACCTGCTAAACAGATTAAACCTAAGGAAAATTAGTTGTGAATTCTTTTTTTGTTTGTTTGTTTGTTTTTGTTTTTGTTTTTCGAGACAAGGTTTCTCTGTGTAGCTTCTCTGTGTAGCTTTGTGTCTGTCCTGGAACTCGCTCTGTAGACCAGGCTGGCCTTGAACTCACAGAGATCCGCCTGGCTCTGCCTCCCGAGTGCTGGTATTAAAGGGATGCGCCACCACCGCCTGGCTCATACATCAAGTCTTAGTCACTGTTCTATTGCTGTGAAGAGACATCATGACTAAGGCAGCTTATAAAACAAAGCATTTATTTAAGGGCTTGCTTACAGTTTCAGAAGGTTAGTCTATGAACAACATGGTGGGAAGCATGACAGCAGGCAGGTGTGGTACTGGAGCAGTAGCTGAGAGGGGAGAGGAGAGAGAGAGAGAGAGAGAGAGAGAGAGAGAGAGAGAGAGAGAGAGAGAGAGAGAGAGAGAGAGAAACTGGGCCTGTTATGGGCATTTGAAACCTCAAAGCTCACCCCTAGTGACACACCTCCTCCAACATGGTCACACCTCCTAATCCTTCCTAAACAGTTCTACCAACTCGAGAACAAAAATTCAAATATAAAGCCTTAGGAGACATTGTCATTGAAACCTCCTTACCTTGTATTTTTTTTAAATTCAAATCTGATCAGGGTAACAGATCAGAAGATAGTTGCTGGAGAAAAAAAAATTGTTTGTTACAATTTTTAAGAAGACAAAATAAGACAGGACCACGTGTGAGCATAGGGACTGTCTAGAGGCAGATGTGGTGATAGTAAATACATGGTGATGGAAAAGAGTGAGAGGAGCCTGCACTGGACTTTCACGAAAGGGGTGATGTGCACAGGACAAGGAGATCCTGAATACTGGAATAACTAATGAGGATAGAGGGGGTTGGTTTGTAGGGAACTCTGGGTTGCTTTCCTTGCGTATAAGAGGTCTTCTTGAGGCCAGCTGTTTGCTATCCCTAAGGTACTGGCAAAACGCAGCCCCAAAGCCTCACAAAACATAGAAAACAAAATATATAATACGTGTGTGACTACGGCAAACTGACTATTTCAAGGAGATTTGATAACATCGTAGAATAAACGAGAGATGGAGGGTCTGGAGGGTTTGGTCCAGATGTGAGTCTAGAGGCTGAGCTCCAGAGAACTGCAGTGAATGGGTCACCTGTCTCCTCTCTGCTTCTAATTTTACTCCTCTTCTCCACATACATAAACAACAGTGTTGTTTATACGATGCACATCATATGGCTGTTTTTCACATACTTAACATCCAGCAAGTGGCTACTCAGAACACGTAGCATCAAGTTCAGATAGTCAACATAGCTGTTAGTCCCATCCCTCTACTACTCACAGTAGTGTCAAATATACTGTATTTCCCAAGATCTTTGATTTTATTTTGAGACAAGTGCTGGCTGGCCAGAAACTCACTATGTAGACGAGGCTGGCTTCACAGTCATACAAGTCCACCAGCCTCTGCCTCCAAAGTGCTGGGATTGAAGGCATAGGGGTCTCCACACTTAGCCTTCAGTTCTCCTAGGTCTTTGAAAACATTAGCCTCTTCTTTTCAGCTCTTCACATGTGTTCATACCTATTCCAGCATCATGGGATCCTTCCCACCTTGATTAAAACATATGCTCCTTAGAGAGGCTTTGCTCACCCAATCTGCCAGCTCATGGTCATGCCCAGACTCCACACAGCACTCTGTTCACCGTCATAGCTCTGACCACACTTCTCTATCCGCTCATTTACTTCTTTCATTTGCCACAAGGACAGGGACCACATAAATGATAAGTTATATTCACTTCTGTATTATGACTCAACTTTCAGAATTGCCTCACTCCCGACACTTCACTGTTGGCATGACTGGGGTGGACCTGGGGAGGTGATAGACCACTCCTCACCTTGAATGGGAACCAAACTGTTCTCCTAAGGAAAAAGAAAACATGGCATTTTCATGGGAAATTTTATCTTGAAAAGTTCGCTTTGAGTCTTTAAGCTCCTTATGCCCAAACAAAATTAATATAGCCATTGGTGTTAGTCAATGATCTCACTTTCCAGTGATCTTATAATAAAGATGGATGACTGCTGTGGAATAATCCTTTTATACATTGTGATTAACAAATTGGATTAACAAAAAGCCAACTGGCTAATAGCTAGGCAGGAAGAGGTTAAGCGGGGGAGCCAGACTGAGAAAACATTGGGAAGAAGGGCAGGGTCACTAGCCAGATGCAGAGGAAGCAGGATATGTAGAAAATGAGGTAACAAGCCACAAGCCATGTGGTGACATGTAGATTAATAAATATGGGTTAATTTAGGATGTAAGAGCTAGTTAGTAACAAGCCTAGGCTATTGGTGGAGCATTTATAATCAATAAGAAGTCATGTGTGGTTATTAGGGAGCTAGCTGGTAGGACAGAGATGACTGACAGGACAGACAAGTCTGCCAACAGATGACAGACAGTGCTTTAGAGAAAATTAATCATGAGAAACCCAATGTTGTCAAGGAGCAACAAAAAAATTCTAATGTATTGCAACTAACACTTATAAAATTCTCTTTCTTTTTATTTTCAGCATTAGAGCTGACATTACCACTTTCTGATTCCCATATTTTCCGGAGAAAAAGAATGAAATGTATTAAACAAGATCTGAGAAAGAAATCTCCAATGGCCAAAGAAACCTTGACACAGGAAAGGAAGTTCCTCAAACATTTGCAAAGGAATAAGAGATGGGGCACGTGGAGGTCCTATGGAGTTACAGTGTACTTTGTGGGGGATCATGATGGTGACATGTGTGCCTGTGTGTGTGTGTGTGTGTGTGTGTGTGTGTGTATGTGTGTGTGTGTGTGTACAATCTATACAGGTGTCAGTCCTCAAGTGCCTTTTACTTTTTGTTTGAGAAAGAATCTCTCCTCAGCCTAGATCTCTATTATATAAGCCAGGCTAGCTGACCATGAGCCTCCAGGGATACATTTGTCTTTCACTTTTCTATCCCTGGGAGTACAGGTATGTATCATCCCACCTGGCATTTTTATATGGATTCTGGGCCTCCAAATCCAGGCTCTTATGCTTGCAATGCAAATGTTTTACCAACTGAGTCATATCCCAAATGCTTCAGTGAATTTTGATTGAGTACTGGCCCAGAAAATTGGCCTGAAATTGCAACAGGCCATATTAGGATATATTTCTGTCAGGGAAAGTGGGTGTGTGATCATGGTAACTGAGATAAATTTCTTTCTCCCTCTGTCTCCTTTTCCCTTCCTTTCCCCAGCTCTCTTTCATACACACATATACACCACCAGGCCAATTTATATTATGTTTCTTTAAAGCAGCTTCTATTCACAAGCCACTTGTCACTCTCCCAGCCAACTTTGACTACTAAATGGCAGATTTGTATCTTCCTTTTGCAGTTCCTTTTACAAAACGGGAGGGGGACCCTACACCTCTAAAAATTTATCTTGTTTTAAGTTTTCTCAGTCCTTTTTTTTAACGACCAGGAGACATTTCAGAAGCTGTGAAATTCACTAATAACATCACTCCATCATCACAAAATAATCTGCTGGCACTCCTGCACTCTGAGGATGTAGTAGGAACAGATTTTCCATGGGGAGGATGGTCAGTACCAAGAGCGAGGGTGGGAGCTGCGTTCTTCCCTAATGAAGACAGAATTTAGACAAATCTCATCAAACCTCCAACACGGAGGGAGCATGGATGGATGTCAAGATAAGGTCAGATTCCAGCGAATGCAATATAGGCAAGGCAAGGATTTGTGTGTTTTCAATAGATTACAAAAGTAGTTCACAAAATTCTTTTCGCATCTAATTCGCATCTAAGATTCTTTGACACTCTCTGTGTCACATGTATCTGTGACATTATCTGTGGGGGGTGGTACATGTAAAGGGCCAGTGGCCACGGTTTATTGCTCCGACAATTCTCTGGTCTGTGACCTTCCACCCTACCTTCTCTCCACTAACACAGCATCAGTAGCAACAAAAAGGGCTTGATAGCCTGTCTTGACATTTTTGTTTCTATATATTCCAGTGATGGTGGGATGAGGATGAGGGCATGGTGAACAGGAGCATGTCTCAGCTGAGCATCCTCCAGGCGGCACATGTCCTACCTGAAAGGCCCCAGACTCTCAGTTGGCCTCTTGTCCAGGAAGCACTAGGAGGTAAGAGATCATCATTTCACTTGAGTGTGCATGTGGTGTAGGTATGAATACACACTCATCTATGTGTATGCGTACGTGTATGCATGCTTGTGAAGAACAAAGGCCAGCGTTGGGCAGCTTTATCACTCTCCACCTTAGCTTTTGAGACCAGGTCTCTCACTGAACCCAGAGCTCACTGATGTGGCTAACTGTCTGGCTTCCAAGCCTCTGAGATCATCCTGCCCCACCACTGGAATTACACAGGTGGCCAACCCAGGCTTTGATTGGGTGCTGGGATCTGAACTCAGGTCCTTGGGTAGTACACACTTTACTGCCCGGTGTCATCAGTTCGCTTTTAATGTCATTGTTCTCACTATACCATGTGTCTCCAGTGTTTGTCGTTGAAGTTTGCTTCTTCTGCTCACAGATTTTAGGGCCTGACTTTCTCCCTGGTCCTGTGCCTATATCGCAATATACATGTTTCATGTTTGGATTTCTGTCTTGACTATGTTAGCCAAATTGAGGTTTTAGGTAAATATGTTGTCAAATGGCAAAACTTATGCTTGCCATACTTTTAGGTCTATTAAACCTTGTCTTATATTTAAAAAAAAAAAACTAGCCATGGCTATTGTATATAATCAGAAGCACAGAAAGCAGGTTGTTTGCATGCTAAGTGCTAACCAGTCTCCTTTCCTAGCGACAAAATCTACACCAGTTCTGAAACAAGGAAAATGGTGCTCAGCTACAGGCTTAGCAGGTTCCTGCTCTGTGGACTTTAAGATCTCGAGAAAAGTGAGTTAAATATGGCAGTACATGCAAGGACCAGGGAAGCCAAGAGGCTGTTCCCTAACTAGTGAGGTTTTAAGTGTGTGTGCATTTCTCTCACTCCCGTCCTGGTGGCAGATCTCTATTTGTGTATTTTAATGTTTTGTCTGTTTTATTTTTGAGGCACTGGAGGAGGCACTCAGGGTCTCACGAATGCTAGGCAAATGCTGTACACTCCTAGATGTACTTGGAAGTCTTTTAAAAATCTCAAGAAGTAGGAAGGAAAGAAGGAGGAAGGGAAGGAGGGAGGAAGGGAGGGAGGGAGGAAGGGAGGGAGGGAGGAAGGGAGATGTGTGTGTTGGAGGGCGGATCTGTTGATCTGATGTTACCTTATTTAAGACTTTTAAAAATAGCTAATACTTTCTATGATTTTTTTTTTACTAGCGCCGAAATGCAATTTGATGAAGACTGAACCGCTGTTAGGAAAAATCAGACACCGGGCACAGCCCTCCTGTTCTTCCCTTGCTTCTGCGCCGCTGTTAGCTTCAACCTCTAGAGGGCAGCATGCCATCAAAGAAACTCACCTGAGGCCCAATTTAGAATCCCTTTAAATGACCTGAAGTTGTTTCATGTTAACCTTAAAAAAGGGGGTGTGTGGGTGTGTGTGGAAAATCCCAATCAGATACACTACCAAAATTTAAGCAACCATTAGCTATTTAATGGTTATTAAGAATTAGGTTATTTTGAGCCAATCCGATGAATAATAGCTTGGGAAATCAATCTGATGAATATGGATGGTTACCTGCAGGAAGGAAGTCTGCTCTGGAAGAAGTAGGTGGTTTCTCAGACCGTGTTCCTTCTTCAAAAGTGACTTCCAGCTGTGACCTCATCTCTCTAGATTCTCTTCACACCCCTATGTCACAGCCAGGAATAGAGGCCCTGGCTCTTCCCCCTTCTCATCCGACCTAACTTCCTTCACTTTATTCTTGGCTCCTGTCATTGTAGGAGTCTGAAGTCACCTGCGTTTGGGATCTTGATCATTGTTTCATTGTTTCTGGTGTGAATGTCACTCCCTTCATTTAACCCTGTTGTAACCTGTTCATGCAGAACAGAGAAGACAGATCTCAGCCACAGCTAGACCACAGGAAAGCCCTTGCCCAACGGCTTCCAGACCTATCCGCCCCTGCTCCTCCTGGGCTCACATAGATCCACGCCTTACATAAGAGTGTTTTGTTCTGCTCTCTAGGACCTTCAGGGTCGTAGTCTGGGCTTATCCACTAATCAGAGCCTTATGATTCTAATATGCAAAATGAAGAAGGTTGCTAAGTGCTCCCCCACCACCACCACCTTCTAGAGATCCAGATGGGGATTACTAGGCACTTGGATGCCAAGATCGTCTTGGAGAAAACAGAGCATGATTTCATCTATTCAGAGACACACCTTTGATGTCCCTACACCAACTCCGGTTGACTTGGATATTTTGTGACTCCTTCTGTCTTTCTCAAAGGATATCTAGGATCGGTTGAGATAAAAGAGCTTTCACTTATATATGGGATGTTGTCAAACAGGACACTAGAGGGATTTTTTTTTAATGAAAAATAACCCTTCCAATATTGAAAGACAGTATCCATTAATTCAATCGAACATTATTTTCATAAGCAAATATGTTTGAAAAATTAGCAAGCAAATGCATAAATAAATTACCTACATTGAAAGCTGTTACTGGCAGGTATGATAACATGTTTCCTGTTAACTAGTTTCCATTTCTTTTGAAGTGGATTTCTGGCTGCCAGTGTTTATATCACAGATGGTATCCTCACCTGCTTCATTAAGGCCTGTTTAGAATACAGTTCTAATGTAGGTTTTATTCCATGTAAAGCCACCTAGAGATAATTTTAAATGATCAGATCGACTAACAAACACGTAATCAAGAAGCTCTTAAAATTTTATTAAAATTCAGGTCTCTCACCATTAGCAAACCTGCTTCATTAACATATTAATAGATAATGTTCCTGCTCATAATTAGCGTGCATTTTCTGTGCATCATTGTAGTTGAAAGAATTCAGGTGGGGTTGTGTAAAGTTGTTTTTTTTTTTTTTTTTTTTTTTAATTCTGCTGCTGCTAACAAAGCACCTGGGAGCACAACTGAACACTTCTGACCACAGTTTGCTTTTTCATCTGCTCCCTTCTCTCCACATTCCACCTTCTCAAACTCAAGTCTATGATTGATTTCCCCTCTAGCCAGCCCACTATGAATGATAATGGTAATCCACAAAGCAGATGGCAATCTGGCCCACTTACTGAAGACTGAATCCTACCTGCAAGAGAAATGCCAGGCCCAAAAATATTCTTATCTAGAGTTTGAGAAAAGCAGTCATATGAAAAACTTTTTTTTTTTTTTGGTTTTTCGAGACAGGGTTTCTCTGTGTAGTTTTGTGCCTTTCCTGGAACTCGCTTTGGAGACCAGGCTGGCCTCGAACTCACAGAGATCTACCTGGCTCTGCCTCCCGAGTGCTGGGACTAAAGGCGTGAGCCACCACCGCCCAGCTCATATGAAAAACTTAACCTTTTTTCTTTAGTTATAATAATTTAAAAGTTCCCGGTCTTCAGATTTTGCGTACTAGAACAGAGACTGGAGTCCATGTGGATGTCTCTGTAAGAAGAGTGAAGGCCCTGTTGAGGAGTGGCATCTTACAGGGAGAAGCAATTATTTGTGTTTCAATAACCACAAAACTTGAAGTCATGGTGCTATTTTGAACAATTCTAACTGAAGTGATGCACGAGCTGTGACTCATTAACAATTTAAAATAAGATTGGTATCACCCTTAAAGAGCCCAATCAAATACAATAGAAAATTATATTTACATTCAAACTAGCCATTATCTTCTAACATGGCCTTCTAAACAACTAACCTGTTCTGTTACCACAGCCTCTCTGAAGTCGAAGTTCATCTTGACATTCGGCGGACGCTGCCATAGCAATTCAGGTGCACGGGAACCTTTGACCTGGGCCAGAAATTAGCTTTACTTGTAAGGAGTTTGCACTGTGGTTCTGCACTTGGGGTTTGAGTCTCAGTGTCTTAGGCCTCAGAGAACATCTGGGCCCACACCTGTTTTATACAGAAGCAAGTTCAGGCCCAGAGAAGATCAGCAACTTTCTACATCTATCATCTTGCTCAGGAACACATCTGAATGCAATATCAAGACTTTGGTATATATATTTTTTTCTTTTGGCCACATTTTCTTAAAATTTCCCACCCTTAGTTCCCTCAATTAAAAAATAATAATAATTAAGAGGAAGACTTGGTTTGGTGGCCCATGCTTTGATTCCAGCATGTTCAAGGCAGGGGCAAATAGAACTCTGTGAGTTCAAGGTCAGCCTTGTCTACATAGCAAGTTCCAGGCCAGTGAGGACTACATCACAACATCTTGTCTCAAAAAAGATGATAGCTATGAGTTATTAGAACAAAATAATATAGCAGGCTTATTCTGAGGGGTAGTAAGTTGAATACAATGTAGACCGTTTGCATCACCTGACTAGGAAACCATGTAGATAACGGGGTGACCAAGCATAATGCTAGGGAGACAGTTTCATTGTCCTGTGCTCTGGAACTATTTCTACATCTATGACTGAAATGCACAGCCCTTAGCTAAGCATACTCACTGTTTGCAGTGATAGACGTAATGGGTACCTGCACTGCCCAGCGTGGGAGCCAGCAGCCCCTTGTGGCTACTGAGCACTTAAAATGTGGCAAGGCAACCGAGGGACTGAATTTTTATTTCAATTGATTCCAATACAATTTAGACAGCCACATGTAGTTAGTGGCTGCTCATGGGACGTCGCGGATTTAGCATATGCTGTAGAAGAGATTCAGTTATCGGTGAGCTAGAGACCTCTGGTGGATGGGAGTGTCACCTACAAGACACAGACTACAACTTAGGTAAGGTGCATGACTGTTTTTAAAAAGAGGCAGACTTTTCTAAACTGCTTACAGATTTTAAGGCCAACACCACAACAGGATGTGTTGTGAAAATGCTCTATATAGCAAGGGATGAAATACTGAAGAATGCCAACACTAATTGTGCTGACTGATGGTCAGTGGTGATACCAAGTTCTTGTTGGGCTTATTAACAGGACCCGGAGAAGAACAACTGACTAAAAATTGCTGCCTTTTGGGTCTTCACATGAATAATAGAATACAGGAGTTCTCAAGACAGACAGCAAATCATTCCTCGGGATCGGAGAGAGTCTCAATGTGTATTCTATCAAATCAAGAAATGATACTGTAAGTTGGTTGGCTAAAGTCTGTGCCGAATTCAAGACAAAGGCTGCTTGGTTATCCAACTAGAAAGCATGCCAAGGCTGTTTGCACTTCCCATTGCCTCTGTAAATTTAAAGTACCCTTGAGTTCTAAGTTAAAGAGAAGAGACGTGGCCCCCCCTACTGATCTTATAATATGCTCCTAAAGTGATGCTTTCTAATAAACTTGTGTTTCTGACACTATCACCTTCCACATTGCTCATTGTCTTCTTTCACTATCAAAATCACAATCACTCAAACCACACTCCTTACACACTCCCTCTCCAGGGAACGTGAGGGCTCCTGTTTTTTCTCTAGCTGGTATCTCATGAGCTACACCCCAAGTCCTTTGAATTTTATTTTGAGAGAGAGATTTAGTTTGTAGTTCTGGCTGATTACCGGTTTGCAATCCTACTTCTCAGTCTCCGGGAGGGCTGAGGTTACAGATGTGGCGCCACCACACCTGGTTTATTAAGTGTCAGGGATTGTGCATGCTAGGCAAGCACTCTACCAACTCGCCTATGTCCCTAGTCCCACATTATTTAAATAAGATAGTTTAATTTTCATCTTGATATGAGACTATCACTATACGTTTTCTATCTACATCTTTCTGAGAGAGATGGGGTTCGCACTAGTAACCTCACGTCCTGTTGAAGTGACGAAGATAATACCATTTGTCTGACTCCATTTTGTGTCTGTGTAGACACTTCTCAGCCCTGTAACCTGAAACAGTCATGTCTGCCTTGGCAACACATTTGATATTTTCATGACCCTGACTTCAACTAAAATAACTGAAGAGATATAAGTCAAAAGTAATTGTCATGTGTCTGAAATAACTACTATGTTCTGTCAAAAAAATGTAGCAAAGTTATTCTGACCCTCATCTAACTTTGGTGTGATTGTGAGTTTTGCCGTTATTATTATTATCATTATTACTATTGCTATTGTTGTTGTTTTTAAGACACGATCTTACTACATAGCCATACCTGTCCTGGAACTTGCTGTGCAGACCAGGTTGGCCTGGAACTCCACCTGCCTCTGCCTTCCCAGTGCTGGAATTAAAGGTGTGCACCTCCATACTGGGTAATTTTGTCTTTAAAAAAATGCTATACCCCTGAGCTTCAGCACCAAGAGACTTTGAGGGGTGAGCTAATAAAGGACTCATATGCTTTTCATTGGCTTAATCAGCATGCTTGTCTATACCTTTATCCCACAAATTTATTATACTGCCTATATAGAGGATTCCTGGGCTATAGCTTCTTTCAAATTATACAATCTATACATTAAAAGGATAACATTGAAATTGAGAGTTTTCCATGATTTGTTGAGAATTAATAAAAAGAATTAACCTAAACTTTAAATGCTTTGCAATACATGAAAAAGAGACCTACTTTCTTTTTCTATAAAGAAGCTCATGTCTACCCACCCAGGACTATTTATTTAAACTATTCTTTTTTTCTTTTAAAAAATTAAGTTAGTTTAATTATGTGGATTGTGATGTCTCTATGTGGGTAGAGCACTGATGTTCAGAAGCCTGAAACTTTAGGTTTCCATAGAACTGGAGATACAGGCTGCTGTGAGCCTCCCGATGTGAGTGCAGGGAACTGAACTCAATACTTCTGCAAGAATGGTGTGCATTCAAAACTTCTGAGTCATCTCTCCAGCCCCTGCTTTTTTCTTACTAAATTGAATTTCACATTCCTCATATAAGCCTGGGTCTATTGCTGGATTTGTTCATGAGTTATTTGTCTCTCCTAGACATGTGCCATCATCTTCATTTGGAGGGGTCACCATAGCATTATAGTAGGTTCCATACCTGAAACGCATCTTACCCTTTTCAAAAATCTTTTATGTTAATGAAAAGAATATGTATTTCAGTTGCAAGAAAACTCTGTTGGGGTTTTGAGAGGAACTGAATTAGACATGTATTTCAATTAGGAAAAATTTGTAACCTTTGAACCATCTTCGCGTCTAAGACGCAGTATACATTTTAATTTAATTTATTTTATTAATTAATTTAATTTATTTATGCCCTTTAATAAAATATTATGATTAATATCTATAACTTCTGTTTATTTTTACATAAGCATGTTTTAGTTCATTTTATAGCTCACTTGTACCATATGAAGCTTACTCTTCCATGAGATACAGGGAATCTGCCTTGTTCACATATGGCTACCTAAGTTTAATTCAATTAAAATCAGAGCCTGGCATGGTGCACACACCTGTAATCCCAGCACCTGGAGGCAAAGGCAGGAGAATTGCTCTAACTTTGAGGCCAGTCTCATCTAGTGATGTTAAGGCCAGCCAGAGCTACATAACAAGACTCTTTCTCAAATAACAATAAAGATGGTAATAATAAATAACAATAAAATGAAAACAAATAAATTAGTTAAGACTGAATAAGTCAATTTAGTCCTGGTTTTATTTGACTATTACTATATTTTCTTTGAAGTTCATAATTAGCTACTTTACAAAATACATTTATTGATTCTAATCATTTTATTAGAATCTCTCTGATTTTTCTGGGTATGTAATCAAGACATTTCAGGCATTTAAGAGGAGATTTGGATAACTTAACTTGGTAGGGGAGAACTTACATCAGTTAAAAACGCAAAAGCCATAAATGATGGATTTGGCAACATAATTTTTTTTTTTCATTTCTAGCTGGGCAGTGGTGTCACATGCCTTTAATCCCAGTACTCAGGAAGCAGAGGCAGGCAGATCTGAGTTCAAGGCCAGCCTGATCTACAGAGCAAGTTCCAGGACAGCCAGGACTACACAGAGAAACCCTGTCTCAAAAAACCTAAATAAATTTCTACATAACAGTAGCAGCTGGTATACGCTGAGTAGTATCTTACAAAGTTTACATTAGAAAGTGCTCTGGATATGCTAGACAGAAGCCGGCTAGTTTTACCATCTGTTAGAGTCATCTGGCAGGTCAAGGCATAGATATTTTGAAGGCGGAAGCAAGAGGATCAGAAGTTCAAAGTCATCTTGACTACATAATGGTTTCAAGCCTAGCCTGCGCTATAAGACCCTGCCTTGAATAAATAAATAGAACAAATTGAGACAAAAATTATATCAGAGTCTAGGCTTCTACAACCAAAGCCCAGTACTCTATTATTTAATAGCTTATGACTGGGCTAATAAGATGTCTTAGTGGGTAAGGGCATTTGCCACCAAGTCTAAGGGATCCCTTAGTGGGATCTCACATGTGGAAAGAGAGAACCAACTCTTGGCAGTTTTCCCCTGACCTCCACATATGCACAGTGGCATGAGAACACACACACACACACACACACACACACACACACACACACACACCAAATCCTAAAGTACCTTGTTATTTATTTATTTTCTGCTGTTTTGGTTTTGGCATGGAAAGTCCTGCATGCCTCAGAAATTCTTAACCCCGGAGGGAAGTCACGTGCCATCTTTACTGGCAGAGCTTTTGACAAGTGGAGATATTAAACAAATAATGCCAATGATCGATAAACATCCAAGCTTAGGGAACGGGCTTGTCATTTTTCTTCCCTCTGCACATCCACTGCCATCTTGCTAGGGGCCGGTGAGCTAGATGAGTGGCGGGCGGGCCATCTCTGTTAGAGCACACTGAAGTTCAAAGCCCTAAACCCTTGCTTTACAATCTTACAGAAGTATAAGAAACCGCTGATTGACAATAAGAGGCTTTATTTCTGATTTGCCTCTACAGCTGAAGGTTGAAAATGACTTTATGCCATGAGGAGACCCTTCAGCTTAAAAAGTGATATTAAGTCGAGTCATCTTGTGCTGTGTTTTACTCTGTCCACTTGTCTGGGCCTCGAAGGATGAGAAGAACACACTTGTTTCAGTGGACGAACAACAACAGTAAGTGCACACAACTGTCAGTTGGTGCCTTTTTCAGATTATTTTTCTTCTGAAACTGAACATATCTTGCCTCTCTTTTTAAATAGACTAGGTAAGACAGAACACCAGGAGACCATCAGAAAGTGAGAGTTGTCTTTTTTTTTTTTTTAACTTTGCAAGATACAGGGTCTCTGTGTCTACTTTTCAACCCTACTATTATAACGTGAAAGCACACCATGGAGAACATGTATAGCAGTGTTTTTTAACATATATAAAAACAGACCACAGAGATTGGTCTGTGGGACATGGCTTACGACCTTTGCTTAGAACAGTGGTTCTCAGCCTTCCTAATGCTGCGACCCTTTAATACAGTTCCTCATGTTGTGGTGACCCCCAACCATAAAATTATTTTCAATGCTACTTCATAACTGTAATTTTGCTACTATTATGAATTGTATTGTAAATATCTGATATGTAGGCTATCTGCCATGAGACCCCTATTAAAGGGTCATTTGACCCCCAAAGAGGTCATGACCCTCAGATTGAGGACCACTGGCTTAGTGTCTTTTGATTGACCACTAGACATCAAGAGAAGTAAGAAAAGGAGTCGAAAACCATATTGTTCTCTTTTGGATTCAATACAGTTTGGAATATATAGCAACACCAACATACAGCAAGATAGCTGTATATCCTTGGGTTCTTCTGAAAATTGAATGGCTGTAAGTTAATATAATGTGTTTAATCACATCTTAGCTGACAAGAGAGACAATGGCAGAGGGAAAAAATGTAATTTCAAACCCAGCTTTTCCTGTGTGCAACAGAGTGAAAGATGATCTGACTATCGAGAAAATCAAGCATAATATCCTCACTACAACGTAGTAAGAGTAAGTGTAAATGTCAATCAAGAAAAGAATGTACACAGAGACACACTGAATGGAGGAAGACCCCTCTAGGTGGAAAATTCCTCCCTGACTTATTGTGATGGCTTGGAGTCGTGCCCAGAAGCTGCTGCCAGAGGAAGAAAAGTACTTTGCTATAGTCACCCAGTCTCTGAAAGACTATATGTAACACTGGAATACTACAAGTTGAATTTTAGATTTTTTTTTTAATTGAGAAATTTTCTGTTCGTTTTACATACCAATCACAGATCTCCCTCTCCTTCCTCTTCTCGCCCTCCTCAGCCTTCCCCCCACCAACCCACCGCCCCCCATTCCCTCTTCCAAAAAGGCAAGGTCTCCCATGGGGAGTCAGCAGAGCCAGGTACACTCAGCGGGAGGCAGGTCCAAGCCCCTCCCCCTGCATCAAGGCTGTGCAAGGCATAGGTAATGCGCTCCAGGAAGTCAGCTCATGCACCAGGGACAAATTCTGTTCCCTCTGTCAGGGGGCTCCCAAGCAGATCAAACCACACAACTTTTTTTTTTTTTTTAAGACAGGATCTCATTATGTAGTCCTAACTCTCTTGAAACTCGCTCTGTAGATCAGGCTGGCCTTAAACTCAAAGATCCACCCGCCTCTACTTCCCAAGTGCTGGGATTAAAGGCATGAGACACCACATCTAGCTGACTTCAGATTAATTTTTAAGACTTTATTTTAAATTAGTGTTTTTTTAAAGAAATGTGTAAATTTTCATTTAAAGAAAATGTTTAAAGTATTACCTAATGTTTATTATATTTTATGATGACATATAAGTTGGTCCACAAAAGAGTAAGCTATTTCATACTAAAAAATACTTCCTATGATGTTATTCCATGATGTCTACAAAAAGAGAGCAAATGTAACTAGGAGAGATCTAGACACACTCTGGATTGCTTGTAAAACATATTAAAAAGCTTTTCTTAAAACTTTTCTCCAGACCTTTTAACTACAAAAGTAAAATTTAAAAAGTACCCTCAAAGTAAAGAAAGAACCTTCTCCACTCAAGTACTGTTAGTTTGCCCAGCATCGGTTACTCTCCCTGGCAGCTGTGAGTCCCCATGTGGGTGCTGCGAACAGAATCCGGGTCCTCTGCAAGAGCAGAAAGTGCTCCTAACCACGGAGTCATCCCTCCGGTCTGTCCTTAGGCTCATCAGGTAAGAACACTGGCAAAGGACCAGCGTTCTGTAGCTAAAGTTTTCCTGCCTGGCCCACAGTCAGGACAAATCTCTCTCACCCGTCAGTCCCACAGCTGCTCAGACCCGACCAAGTAAACACAGAGACTTATATTGCTTACAAACTGTATGGCCGTGGCAGGCTTCTTGCTAACTGTTCTTATAGCTTAAATTAATCCATTTCTATAAATCTATACCTTGCCACATGGCTCATCTTCACATGCTGTTTCTCATCATGGTGGCTGGCAGTGTCTCTCTGACTCAGCCTTTCACTTCCCAGCTTTATTTTCCTCCTTGTCCCGCCTATACTTCTTGCCTAGTCAACGGCCAATCAGTGTTTTATTTATTGACCAATCAGCAACACATTTGCCATACAGAACACCCCACAGCAGAGTTCTCTTCCTCGAACTCACGTGGTGGCTCAACAACCATAACTCCAGTTCCAAGGAATCTAAAGCCCTCTTACAGCCTCCAGTGGCACCAGGCATGCGCATGGTGCACAGACATACAGGCAAGCAAAACACTTACACGTTAAATAAATGAATAAGCAAACAAACAAATATTTAAAATGTGGTGTTAACCCAAGGCTTCAGAACATTAAATTCCAAGCATGGAGCCCTCTGAATACTGGTTATGAGTCCATGCTGGTGACAAGCTCTTGAAGTCTGTCCTGGTGAGTTAATCAAAATCCCAGGGACCTGTCTGTGATAGTCTCACACTATCGCCAGCTCTACAGAGTACTTCTAAGTGCTTTTCCCTTGGCATTTTGTCTCTACTGTGTGCTACTTGCTTTCTGTGGAGTAAGAAAATCTCATATATGGTTTGGAAATGATTAATGCTCACCAGAGTCTGGATTTAAAATATAGCAGAACAATCTCAGAGTAGTTAAGGACTCTGGCTACGGTTTGTCTTTTGGATATGTAAAGGCACAAGCAAACACACTAACATCATTTTTATTTTAAATTCAGAAGCATCCAGACCCCCAATTACTACAGATAAGTAAATGTAAGCAAAGTAAATTGATTTAGTTTCCCCAAAATCTACACATCACATGTCCTGTGCTGTATACCTATAAATGCACATCTAAATATCTTTTTTCTGTTTGAATACTCATCCATATGATGCCATAAAAACACACATACTGAATAATTCAGTTTACACGAAGTGCCCGAGATTTATAGAGAAAAAGTAAATTAACAATTGATTGGGTCTGAGAGATGGAAATGGAGATTAAACTGATGGATACTGGTTTGGGGGTGGGGTTTTTGTGTGTGCATATTTGTTTGTTTGTTGTTGGTTTTTTTTTGAGCTAATGGAAATGTTCTAAGAATTAGACTCTTACAATGACTGGCTGCACAGCTCTGAAAATATACCAAGGCTACTGAATTATGCATTTGTAATAAGAAAAGGTGTGTAAATTAAAGATGAATGCAGTGGTTTACGTTGTCAGTTGTCACACACATTCAATTCCAGCACTTTTCTCCATTTTTCATTTTTTTCTTCCTTTTGGCCTCTTAAAAAATCCTTCTATGGAGGATTTTAAAGTTCACTTGGTCACTTTGGAACTAATAATATTAAATTTTTTCTTTTGAAAGTACATTAAATTAATTAAAAATACAGCTAAGAAAGTGAGAGGCAATTATTAAATTATGGCTAGTTTTATGGACACTTTCTTAATTTCTTTAAAATAATAATAATGTGCCTAATAAACTTTAAGCTTCTGTGTATGATTTAAAAAATTGATGAAAAATATCCAAGAGGAATGTCTTAGTTTATTTACCTGAGACTGGGTAATTTCTAAGAAAATGATATTTATTTATTACCAAGGTAAGAAGGCTCATATCTAGCTAGAGCCTTCATATCATGTCATTCCAATGTGTAAGACAGCAAAGAGATCAAGAATGAGCAAGAGAGAGAGAGAGAGAGAGAGAGAGAGAGAGAGAGAGAGAGAGAGAGAGAGGAGAGAGGGGGAGAGGAGAGAGGGGGAGAAAGGGAGGGAGGGAGGGGGAGAGAGAGAGAGAGAGAGAGAGAGCAAAGGGGCCAAACTCATCCTTTTATTAGATACTAATCTGTGATAACTTATCACCCCCCCATCCCACTCTGAGTGACAATATCAGTGTTCCATCCATAAGGGCATCACCTAATCATTCACTGAAGGTCCCATTCCTCCACACTGATGCATCAGGGTTAAGTTTTCAGTGCATTAACTTTGGCAGGCACATTGAAAATATAGCATGTCTAGAGAAAGGCGTTAGCCGAACATCAGGGATGCCAGGGTCAGCAAAACTAGAGCTTCCCTTGTGTCCTCAGGAATGGGTGTGGCCAATACCCAAAGCTTTAATTCATATTTGTCTTGCTGAAGGAGTTGGAGAGTTTAAAAATAAGCAGTAGTAGAAAGGTACATGTAGATAAGTTATCATTTGCCATCATTGGCTATTACTATGTACCAGGCACTTCACTATGTGAACTAAGACCAGTCTTATCAATGATGGGGGGGGGTTGCCTTTTTAATCTTTGTTTGTTCTGTTCTCAGACAGGAGAATCTCTTTCTCTGAGGCATAAAATGCCCCTTGGAGATTTAACTCATGACAAAAGGAAGCATGTTTTATTACTCTCATTTCCAGACAACCCCTGGAGCACTGTGATTTGTTCATCTTTGATCAAAGGTCCTTCCCCAAAAGGCTGATTTTATGAAATTTCCTGAACTGTGTTCAATGGCATCACATTAACATGACATGAATGAGGAGCAAGGGGTGGGCCGGGCACAAAAGCCTGATCTCTTAGGAGTTGCTGTTTTGATATGTTGTCAGAACTGGCTCAGTAACATGGAGATAAGGCTCATAGAAGATTATGTGGGAAAGGCTTTTGTGGGTAGAGAACTGACTGCCTGTTACATCTATAATTGTATGTGGTATTTTGGCTCTGTAATTAAATTCAAAAGAAGTCACCTGTAGAAATTCATTAACTTTAAATGTTATTACAAAAGTGTAAGAAAAAAATCAATGAATAATACGAGCTTCCAGATTTATGAATATGATTTGAAGAAAGATTGTCATTCACTCAAACCGGCAGGGTTTATGGCTCCAAAACAAAACCCAGTAACAAACTCTGAGTCTAGCTGAGACGAGGGCCCTAGGATCTGTGTGACAGAACTCTATCACACAGGAAATAATTGCAATAAGCCCTCATAAGCAGAAAACTCAAGATTTTAAGTTTGAAGATAAGTAATGGACACAGTCAAGTTTTCATTTACTTTCTATGTGGTTAAAGTTGCATTGCAGAGAATAACACATAATACTAACTAAGAATAGGATTTTTCTTAGTCCTTTGGGAAGTAGCTCAGGAATAAAGAAGAAATACATTCAAATTGGCATCAGAATCAGGGAAATCACAATTGTGTTGTTACAGAGGTCCAGCCTTCTGTAGGCCAAAGAGAAGCAGAGAGAGAGATGCAGAGTCAGCAAGGAAAACCACACAGACTTCTTTTCTGAGGGATAAAAGCCTCTTTTCTTTTTATAGTTCTTTCTGTTGCTTCTTCTACTATATTCTTTCTCTGTTCTGTTCTTCTGCCCTGATGTTTCCCTTCTGCGTCTTTTCTGATGACTTTCTTCTCACTACTTCCTGATGTCTTCCCTTTCTTCCTTATTTTTTTCTCTTACATCTTATATACCCCAGCAGAGTCTTTCAAGGAACATAAAAATTACAGTGTGGTTACATTCTATTTTTTAAGTGAATGATTACAATGAATGCAAGTGAAAAACAATATGGTTTCCATTTCCCATACATTACATTTCACTTATTACAGGTGAAAAACAAATTATTCCCAAGAATGCACATACAGTTAAATGTTTATCTTTTAGACTTCTCATAGATCAGGAGCCTTTCAGCCATAACCATTTACATAGGCAGTAGTTTTTATAATTGCCAGAAAAACAGGTTACTAGTTTCACTATTCATGTTTTAGAGACCTATCCAATTATCTTAACTAACTATTCAATTCTTTTGTTTTTCTAGTTATATTAAGATGTAATGTCATGCAGTGGTGGTGCACGCCTTTAATCCCAGCACTCAGGAGGCAGAGGCAGGAGGATCTGTGAGTTCAAGGCTAGCCTGGGCTATAGAGTGAGTTCCAGGAAAGCCTCCAAAGCTACACAGAGAAACCCTGTATCAAACTCTAAAAAAAAAAAAAAAAAAAAAAAAAGATGTAACTGCAAGTTTTCCTGTGTCCCGCAGCTGCTTGGTCCCAAATAAACACACAGAGGCTTATTATTAATTACAAACTGTTTGGTCTATGGCTCAGGCTTATTGCTAGCTAACTATTGCACTTAAATTAACCCATTTATTTTAGTCTGTATTTCGCCACATGGCTGTGGCATTACTGGTCTGCTGGCAGCTTATTCCTTAGGCAGCTGGATGGCATCTGTCCTGACTCTACCCTCTTCTCCCTGTATCTTTCTTGGATTTACCACCTGGCTCTTATCCTGCCTTACCATAGGCCAAAACAGCCTCTTTATCAACCAATCAGAGCAACACATATTCACAGCGTACAGAAAGACCATCCCACAGCACTTCCCCTTTTCTGTCTAACCAAAAAAAGAAGGTTTTAACTTTAACATAGTAAAACTATATATAACGAAACAGTTATCAATTAAGAATTATAATCATGATATCTAGTCTATTTGTATTTGGCAAAATTAAAGAAAATATTCTTTATCCTATATTTGTAGTCTAAAGTTTTATATCTAATTTATCTTATATCATAACCAAGGAAAACTATACTTATAACTATCTAGTCTTCAACTCCATCAAAGACCCTAGAAGGATATAATATCTGAGTAAACAGGAAGTGCATTGCAAGCAACTTCCACAATTCTAGAAATGACAGAGACATCTAACTGTCTGGACAGTCACACAAATTGCCTCTATAACGTTGGGGCATCTATCTTCAGACTTTTCTGTGAAGCAGGTATCCTAAAGGGCTGTCCTACCTTGTCTTGGCAAAGTTTGGCAGTCACTTTCTTTTGTGTTCTGCTTGTCCAATTTGAACAGCATACTGTCAGCAGTTGAGTAGAGCATTTTCATGCCCAGTGGCTTGCCACAAAGAAAGTAAACTCCATGTGGAAGTTCTTCAATGCCCATCATCTTCTCTGAAGTAGATTGGTACTACCAGGAGCAGACATGTCTCATTGCCATTTAAAAAAAAAGAACCTGTTATTAAAACATCTTAAATGCCATATTCTGTAGATCTCTGAAGTGTCTGAAGATGATCTGTCTATCTAAAATATATCTCTGTTTGACTTTAAAAACATACCTAATATGACTATAAGTTCAATTGTAATAGGTGACTATTTACTAGCCTGTATTTCTTTATTATCCTAAATAGTTGATAATAATAACTTTCAAGGACTAGAAATTTGCATTACATTGTTAAATGAGCTGTATAGGTACAATACCTTGAACAAGATTAGAAATGTATGTACAGTATGTTCTAACAAAAATAATCTTAATTTTGTATCAATATACAAAAATCCATATCAATGTAAAATATTTAAGACTATTATTAGTTGCTTTTTTGGTTTAAAAGTAGATTCAATAATCTACCCTTATCCTATTATATCTATATCCCCATTTTTTCTTTTCAAAACAAGAACTCTGAATCTAGTCTCCTTTGTTCAATTTTTTTCCTGTAACCAACCACCCTAAATGATGACAAATATTCATAACCCATTGAACACCCAAAAACCAATCACTGCACTTCTTGGGAATGTGGGCTTCATGGTCTTAAATTTATTTCCTGTTGTCTGGGGGAGACTGCATCTTCACAGGATCCTGAAAAGAAAAATTTGGATTACTTGTCAAGTCCTGGGTGAGGTGGCTGTATCATTTGTTGTCCAGTCTCTGCATAATAGAAAAGTGCAGGGCTTGTCTCAAGTCCTGGTTAGAGTAGTCTGTAAGGCTGGACCATCTCAGCTAGCCACTGTGAAACTGTCCTGAGCAGTTTGTAGTCCAAAGCTGATCTTTAGGTGGTGCAGGTGAAATCGTCATTGTGGGGCCCCATCCTCCTTTTTGAGAACTCAAAGGTCACTGTTAAGCATGGTCATGGTTCATTGCCAAAAATTTAAACATTTTAAATGTAATATGCAGTAGATCTCAAAGAGGTTAAGATCAATATTTGTTATGTACATCCAGAGTACAAAATTCCTAGTTACTTGATAGAGACTCAAACCCAAAATCATCTACAGGAACCTAGATGAAGCCTTTTTCTAGAATTAGTTAGTACTCTATATGACCATTAATATCATGACAAAAAGTTTATACATATATATATATATATATATATATATATATATATTTACCTTAAGAAAAATTTTAAAAACTCAAAATAAAACCAAAGCATTATGAGGTTAGTAGCAATAGAATAGTCCCTTAATCTTGGTTTTTCTTCTGTCTCATATCAGATGGCTCTTCTGACATAAGACAGAGATTTTGGATTTTTCTTTTAACAAGCATGCTTGGATTTAGAGAAGGAGAGAGCCACACTCCAATTCCAAAGCTGGCTTGAATTTTTAATTGAACTAAGACTACAAAAAGACCATTTGCATTATATGCCTGTAGAGAACCGCAGAAACAAACATTTAGGAAGACTTTATATGTGATATACCAATAGGCCAATTTACTCTTTTTCTTGGGACATTTTTTTCTGGATGATTTGTCCTTTTTCTTCAGATGTCTCATTTGTCCAGTGTTCTCCAGATTCCTTAGCCTTCATTCTCCTGAAAGACAAAAACAAAACCCTGCCCCAACCCTAACTTTGGAGAGTTTCCCTTTTGGCATGTTATATCTGAACAAAGGAAAATATTTGTTAGTCTTATAAGTTAGTTTAAATTGAATGGTTATGCTGTTTGATGAATTATCACCTCTTCTAATCAAGAGACCTCTCTTGTTCTGGTTTCTTCTGAAATTTTTGTTTTATTTTCTAAATCTGTTCTATCATCCAGAGCAGTATGTTTTTTAATATAGCCAAGGTTCTTTCATTGCTTTGGGAAGGAGTTTCCTTCACGACCACAGGAAACAACTAAACTGAATTTGACATGGGGGGCCTGCAAGAGGT
The DNA here is from genome assembly GCF_949786415.1 of Peromyscus eremicus. NCBI lineage: Eukaryota > Metazoa > Chordata > Mammalia > Rodentia > Cricetidae > Peromyscus > Peromyscus eremicus. The sequence continues at coordinate 26,144,793 of NC_081430.1, read as the reverse complement.
CCCTCATGGCATTTCCCAATGGCAAAGGGTTACCTTGCCTGTCCCTTATTGATCTACATTAATTGGTCCAATGCCTGCTCTTACCATACCTTTTGCATAATTCAGAAGGGAGGGGCATTCTGTTTGGATTATGCTTAGAAAAAACATTTTTTCTAGAAATATTCTATTTATAATTCTTTTTTAGGTGACCTTATTTACTGCAATTGAAACACCTGACATTTTGATCTTTCTTGAAACCTCTGGAAATCACCTCTCCTATCTAAGCATCATCATGGTTATGAGATTAAATATTGATTGTATCTCAGATTCATTTCTCCAAGGGTGCTGATCTTGCCTTTAACAGCCTAATTACCCTTTTGTATTGTGCATTAGCATTTTCAAAAGTCAGAGATTCAATTATTATTTGTCTAGCTTCTGAATTTGGTATCATTCTATTTGCTGCTAAAGTCAATCTTCGTAAGAAATCAGTGAAGGTTTCTTTTGGGCCCTGAATAACTTTAGTAAATAACTCAATTTTCCTTCCTACTTCTTCAATTCTGTACCAAGCATTCAAAGCTGCTTCATGGCATAAAGCCAGGGTGTGGTCATAATACAGAGATTGTCTTTGTACATTAACATAATCTCCTTCTCCAAAAAGTTGGTCTTGGGAGATTTCCACAAGTCTAGCCCTACTTCATTGTTCAATGGTCTTAGTCTCATCTTTCTATCAGATCCTCCATTGTAATTGGAGACCAGCCACTAAGACTGCTGTAACCAAATCTCTCCAGTCTTGAAGGATAATTCTATTACAAGTTGACCATGAGTTTAACATCTGCTTCACAAAAGATGAATGCATGCCCTATGAGACTATTGCTTCCTTTAATCTCCCTAAATATAACATTTCCACAGGAGTCAAATCAGCTTTTACACAGCCCTGGGGATATCTATCACTTGGCAGTTCCTGTAAGGTTACTGGATAAATTAAAATTGGTTGTTTGAAAACCTTAAGCTGTTCCTCTTTAACCTTATAATGCAATGCTGAAATTGGTTCTCGTTTAAATTCCTGTCAGGGTCTGAATATCTCTATGATCTGTCTTAATAGGTTTTTCTAAAACTTGTATCTTAGCACTCATATTAGCCAACATTTTAGTGATAAAAATGATAAAACTGATAATGCTTATAATTGACATTACATAAATCCCATCTAAATTAGTTATCCTCTCACTTAATTGTTCCATTTTCAAACCTTCCAGTGTATTACTATACAGAGAACTAACTCTTTCCATTGTAATCATGTTTCCCATTTTTTTAATGTGGGAAAAAAACTCTCCTTTTTTATTTTGCAATACAATTCAGTTCTACATATCAGCCACAGATTCCCTTGTTCTCCCCGCTTCCGCCCCCTCACCTTCCTCCCAGCCCACCCCTGACTCCCACCTCCTCCAGGGCAAAACCTCCCCCACGGATTGAGATCAACCTGGTAGACTCAGTCCAGGCAGGTCCAGTCCCCTCCTCCCAGGCCGAGCCAAGCGACCCTGCATAGGCCCCAGGTTTCAAACAGCCAACGCATGCAGTGAGCACAGGACCCGGTCCCACTGCCTGGATGCCTCCCAAACAGATCAAGCCAATCAACTGTCTCACCCATTCAGAGGGCCTGATCCAGTTGGTGACCCCTCAGCCATTGGTTCATAGTTCATGTGTTTCCATTTGTTTGGCTATTTGTCCCTGTGCTTTATCCAACCTTGGTCTCAACAATTCTCACTCATATAAACCCTCCTCTTTCTCGCTAATTGGACTCCCAGAGCTCCACCCGGGGCCTAGCCATGGATCTCTGCATCTAGATCCCTCAGTCATTGGATGGGGTTTCTAGCATGACAATTAGGGTGTTTGGCCATCCCATCACCAGAGTAGGTCAGTTCGGACTGTCTCTCAACCATTGCCAGCAGTCTGTTGTGGGGGTATCTTTGTGGATTTCTGTGGGCCTCTCTAGCACTTTGCTTCTTCCTATTCTCATGTGGTCTTCATTTACCATGGTCTCCTATTCCTTGTTCTCCCTCTCTGTTGTTGATCCAGCTGGGATCTTCCGCTCCCCCAAGCTCTCTTTCCCTCGACCCTCACCCTTCACTACCCCCACTCATGTCCAGGCTGTTCATGTAGATCTCTTCCATTTCTCCGTCATTGGGCGATCCCTGTGTCTTTCTTAAGAAATGGGCTGTAGAACTAAACAAAGAATTCTCAACAGAGGAAACTCAAATGACTGAAAGACATTTAAGGAATTGCTCAACATCCCTAATCATCAGGGAAATGCAAATCAAAACAACTCTGAGATACCACCTTACACCTGTCAGAATGGCTAAGATCAAAAACACTGAAGACACCTTATGCTAGAGAGGATGTGGAGCTAGGGGAACTCTCCTCCACTGCTGGTGGGAATTCAAGCTTGTACAACCACTTTGGAAATCAATATGGTGCTTTCTTAGAAATTTGGGAATCCATCTCCCCAAAGATCCAGCTATACCACTCTTGGGCATATACCCAAGGAATGCTCAATCATACCACAAGAGCACTTGTTCAGCTATGTTCATATCAGCATTGTTTGTAATAGCCAGAACATGGAAACAACCTAGATGCCCTTCAATTGAAGAATGAATAAACAAAATGTGGTACATATACACAATGGAATACTACTCAGCAGAGAAAAACAATGACATCATGAGGTTTGCAGGCAAATGGATAGATCTAGAAAAAAATCATCCTGAGTGAGGTAACCCAGACTCAGAAAGACAAACATGGTATGTACTCACTCATAGGAGGATACTAGATGTGGAACAAGGATGACTGGACTGCTACTCACATCACCAGGGAGGTTACCTGGAAAACTCTCTCTTTTAAGAAATCCCTCCCTTTAAGAATTCCCAATTGTCTCACCAAATCTACCAATGATGACATTTCAGATGATGATGAAATGTGAAGTTGACTGCTGCTGCATAGAATGATAGAAGCTGCCTGGCAGTGGTGGTGCACGTCTTTAATACCAGCACTTGGGAGGCAGAGGCAGGTGGATCTCTGCGAGGCCAGCCTGGGCTACAGAGTGAGTTTCAAGAAAGGCGCAAAGCTACACAGAGAAACCCTGTCTCAAAAAAACAAAAACAAAAAACAAAAAAAAGAATGATAGAAGCCTGAGCGTGTTTCAAGGCAGCTACCCAGGCAGCAGCCTGAGGAGGGGTTCCAGGGAAAGCCCACAACCCACCAGAAGAAAAGAAGCCAAAAAGCCAGCCGTCTGCACAAGGGAGCATGCAAAGGTGGCTAACTCCTGTGGTGTTTGGGGCCCAAACACCTATGGAGTTTGTTGCAGATGGGCTATACCAGAAAAACCCAAGGTTTGCTCAGATGGCTTGGGGAAATGAAAGGAAAACCTAGCCGGTGGGGTGAAGACTCCAGCTGCATGCAGCTCTGGTCTGTGCTGGTGGCTGCAAAGCCACAAGCAAGCGGCTTTTTCATAAATTCATGCCCCACATTGGGTGCCGATAGAGCATGAATTCTAATTGGTCTTAATAAAAACCCAGAGTCAGATATTGAGGTAAATGCTGAAAGATCAGAGAAGTAAAGAAGCCAGCCACTAGAAAGACTTCTTACCTCTCCCGAATCTTCAGAGTGAAGACAGGGGTGAGCTCCTGTCTCCTCCTGCCTTATATTATGGTCTCCACCTCCCTAGTGCTGGGATTAAAGGTATGAGCTTCTACCTGCCTGGCTTTGTTTCTCTTTTAGATTGGCTCAATCTCATGTAGCCCAGGATGGCCTTGAACTCCTGATCTTTCTGCTTCCTCCAACCCAAGTGCTGGGATTAAAGGTGTGTGCCACCACTGCCTGGCCTCTTTGGTTAACTAGTGGCTAGCTCCACACTATGATCTCCAGGCAAGCTTTATTTGTTAGAGCACAAGCAAAACATAGCACAGCAGTAGCAAGAGATACTCTAGAGCCAAAGCCCTTGGAGCCTTGCCTATCTTAGATTCACCCATCATGCCTTGCATTCTGGCAGGCCAAACTCCTGAAGCTCCAGTGCTGCCTGCTGCTCCTCTGATGTGGCCACTGGCAAGTGGTGACAATTGTTTGAGGCTCACTAAACATTTTATTTTATTTTTTGGTTATAAAGGGCTCTCATGACAGGCACACACCTGGTGGAGGCAGGTGGATCTCTGTGAGTTCAAGGCCAGCCTGGTCTACAGAGAGAGTTCCAGGACAGCCAGGGCTACATAGGGAAACCCTGTCCCCCGCTAACCAACAAATAAACAAAAAGGGTTCTCATACACTGTATTCGTTGTTTTTATCCTTTCTGTGACAAAAGACCAGAGAAAATCAACTTATAGACAAAAGAGGTTATTTTGGCTCACAGTTCAGGGGCACAGTCTCTCACAGTGGGGAACTCATGCAGCAGGGGCAGGAGTCATGTCGTGTCTGCAATGAGGACAGAGAGAAGAAATGCTGCTGCTCAGATTAAAACAAAAGGAAGAAAGTTCCATGGAATCTTTCACATTGAAAATTTTCTGAGATAACATGCAGCAATTGCCAAGATGTTAAGAAATGCCTCATTAGGAGGAATATAAACTGATACAGGGTTTTGCAAAGTAACTCATTCAGATCTGTAAGAGTCTGAATTATTTCAATCCAGTATTCTCAATTCTAAAAACCTATCACAAGGGGATAATGATAAAATAGAATTATACTCTTGGACATAGCTATTACAATATTAATTATAACAGAAAAAACTGGGCAATGGTGATATAATAATTCAAACAAGAACTGTTAGGTGACTTTGTTTTTAAAATAGTAGAATAATGTATACTATCCTTATAATATAATATGAAATGCAAGTAAAGGTATAATAATTACATAAACTGCACATACTACCAAAGAAAACATACTTAAGGCTGAAAGACTTGAAGAAATAATCCAAATTGCTGTCAATAACTAAATTTGAGTGGTATAGAGGATTTTGTCTTCTGCTTATTCATTCCAACATTTTGAGCAAGTGTAATTGTTTAAGTAAGAAAAAAACAGGAATTGATCACCAAAATACAGGTCTGTCTGTAATTATAGGAAAACAAATCATATTTTCTGTGAGTTTATGGTTTCTAAAACCTGTTTACCCAAGTCCTCACTTAGAAAAAGACACTATGCATTTATGTAAATTCCATGGCAGTCTTATAGTTCTGAAAGCACATTACAGCTGTTTCAGTGTTACTGCTTTTAGATACTTTCCTATGTTTTCTTGTTCCCACTGCAGAGTTAGAAGACTTGCAGGCAAGGCTGGCAGCAAGTGGGACGTCCAGGCACCGCTGGTGGGCTTACAGGACAGAAGTGACACCATGGGAAACACAATATTTATATAAAAACATGCACATCCACATATATAAGAACTTGCTTATTGGAGACAAGATCCCATTGTGCAGACCTGGCTAGTCTAGAACTTACTATGGAGATCAGGCTGCTCTTGAACTCAAAGATCTACCTGCTTCTGCCTCTGAGTGACAGAACTAAAGGTATAAGGCATCACACTGTAGCATGAATCTTAAAAGGTCTTAGTAATAAAAACAAACCCTGTGCCAGGTACTGGGGTCAATGCTGGAAGATCAGAGAAGCAGAACAAGCCACACCCACATTACCTCGCCAGTTCCTCAGCTGATCCTGTTTCCTCAGACTGGAAACCTCTGAGTCCTCATCCAAATGGATCTCAGCTGAACTGCTGCTAAAAGCCTGAAAGCTTAACCAGCTCTAATTCCTGGTCCTCATGCCTTAAATACCTTTCTGCTTCCTGCCATCACTTCCTGGGATTAAAGGCATGTGGTACCATGCCTGGCTGTTCCCAGTGTGGCTTTGAACTCACAGAAACCCAGATCTCTGCCTTCGGAATGCTAGGATTAAAGGTGCGTGTGTGCCACCATTTTCTGGCCTCTATGTCTAATGGCTGTTCTGTCCTCTGACCCCAGATAAGTTTATTAGTGTTCATAATACATTGGGGACCACAATATCACCACATCATACCAGGCAGAACTTTGTTGCTAATTTTTTTTTTAATCTTGAAATAACCTAAATATTTTTCAGGTGTATACAAACAAACTCTAGTACTTTCATACAGTGGAACACTCTGCAGCAACCAAAAGGAATTAACTGCTGATATACGCAACTCAAATGTTTATACTAAGTGAAAACCATGGCACTCAAAAGGCATGGGTTGTGCAACTCTGTTTCTACAGTTTTCCAGAAAGTGCAGGATAATTGTGACAAGATAGACTTGTGGCCACTAGGGGACAAGAAGAAAAAGAAAGGACAATCGCTGGGCTGGGGAGATGATCAGTGGATAAAGCGCATTTGCTCAAGCAAGAGGACTTGAATTCATATCTTCAGTAGCCATGTAAAAGCCCAGGCATGGCCATGTTTGTCTGTAATCCCAGAACTGGGGGGACAGAGTGGAACAGGCAAATCCTAGGAGATAAATGGCCATTTAGTCCAGCCAAAATGGCAAGTTCCAGAATCAGTGAGAAACCCTGTCTCAAAATAACAAGATGGAAAGCTGTAGAGGAAGAAAATAGACATTAACATCAGGTCTGGATGTATGCATCTTCACGCATACACCACCAGCACACACATGCAGGCACACACACCCATGGGAGAGTTTGGAGAGTGAAAAAATGTACTGAGTCTTATTTCTGGTGGAAGTTTTACATGGATATGCTTTGGCAAAAATGTAACTCTGCACCACAAGGGTTGCACTTAATTATCTGTGAGATTAGATGGGGCTTATAAGATGGCTCAAGAGGTAAAGGGGAATCGCTGCACAAGCCTGACAACTTGAATTTGATCACTGGAACCCAGGTAAAGATGGAAGGAGAGGTCAAATTCCACAAAGTTGTCCTCTGGCTTCACATGCATGACATGGCATGCTCACTCACCTACACACATTATGCATGAGTACATTTGCACACACACACACACACACACACACACACACATACACACACATGATTAAGTGACTTTAGTTGGGTCATTAGACTGGCCTGGTGCTGTTTTCAACCTCAAGGATTTCTGGCAGAGTATCTATGATTTGATAGCAGAAATATTTCTTATTAAGGATAGTTTATGTACAGCAGCCAAGTTGAGGAAGTTTTGGTGAGTCATGAGCCCTACAAGGGTGATGCTGAAGAATAGTCATATTAGTGGGCTGCATACCTTGGGGGAGAGGGTTGAAGTCATTTCAGTGGTGGCTTCCTCCTGTTGTAGAATATTATTTTAAGATGTGTTACATTTGTTTAGGATGTGGAACATTCATTTAATGAGGCAAAGATGTGTTGTATTCCTTTATGTGGCATTTGCTGAACTCTGTAAAGCTGTGTTATTGTGCCTGTCTAAAACACCAAATGGGCTAATAAAGAGCTGAATGGCCAATAGCAAGACAGGAGAAAGGATAGGTGGGGCTGGCAGGCAGAGAGAATAAATAGGAGGAGAAATTTGGGAGGAAAGAAGAAGAGCAAGAGGGATCAAGGAGGAGGACATCAGGGGTCAGCCACTCAGCTACACAGCCAGCCATGGAGTAACAGTGAAAGTAAGATATATAGAAATAGAGAAAGGAAAAAGCCCAGAGGCAAAAGATAGATGGGATAATTTAAAGTTAAGAAAAGCTGGCAAGAAACAAGCCAAGGTAAGGCCAGGAATATATAATTAAGAATAAGCCTCTATGTGTGATTTATTTGGGTTCCCCCCCACACAAAGAGCAAAGAGCCAAAAGAGTATAGTAAGGAGCAAAAACAACCAACCACATCTTCCTTTGAAAGGTCTCTCATGCCCTTGGGGGTACTGGTCCCCTTATCTTAGCATCAAGGTTTGATTCCGGATAAAGGAGGGGGAAAAAAAGGAAAACTAATACTCCATAGAGTCACTATTCTAATGCCAGAAGGAGCTGAGAAGTTTCCCACATATTACCTCATTGTCTTCTCACAACAGCTTTTCAAATCAAGACACTATGATTCCCATTTTACGCATATGTAAACTGAGGCTAATTATGATGAGGTAATCCAACAGAAGTGCATTAAGAGACTTCTTTTCTTAACTGGATCCTACCTTATCTAAGCCTACCCTATGGACTCCATGTTCCATGTGCTATGTGGGCTCAGAGTGAAGCACAAGTCCCCAGCTGGCCCTGGTTGACCTCTGTGCTTCTGCCTACAGACCACGTTGGTACTTGAGCAAACAACCCTCATCTTCTACAGTCCAGGAGCTTTCTGCCTTCATGGATTAAGGTCTTGGCTGGCATGTATGAGGGAAGGTTAAGTGGCTCAAAAGTCTTGGGAGATGGAGGCAGATATGTGAGGAAGACAGAAGTAGAGACCAAATGAGGACATGGGACAGGTAAAACCAGTGAGCTATGGTGAGGAGCCACAAGGACAATCTTGCTGCTTTTTCATACACACTGCACTACACATACACATTTTGGATTGCATGTCACTGAAGAGCCAGGTTTTGAGTTTTTAATCACGCACATAAACAACCTGGCCAGAGATTTCAGAGCTCAACCCTTGTGATCTTAACTTTGTTCGTAGCTTATATTCTGAGAAGAATTTGAAGCTAAACAGAAGATGAAGAATGTCGCAAAATCTTGTGTCAGCTGCTTTCTATTTACCATCCAGGTAAGTCTTCTGCTCCACCAGTCTTTAGTGCAACAGATGTGAGCAGCCACCTACCCCTAGTGAAGGAGAAGTAGATGACAGAGATGATAAAAGCCACGTGGAAGCAGAAGTTTTGCCTGGAGTCTACAGAAAAAGGTCTGTGTAATATGTTTAAATGCTGCTCACTCAAAATCCTCACATCTTCCCACACTTGTAGGAGCATGTTAGAAATGTCCATCTTGTACCTTTATAATTTTGTAAGGCCATATGTCTAGCTTAGCCTGTGGATCATGAAGAGGATCTGAATGTGGCTCTTCCAGATCTAACAGTTGCTGCCCTTGGCATGAGACTGGCGTCTTGTGAGAAGATTTCTTCTCTGACAGCCTGGGTCCCTGCTTGACTATAGGAGGGAGGTCCCCACTAAGTCCTGATGGACATGTTGCTTGAAGCTACTGAGATCTGGAGCATGTTTATTTCTACTACATAACCTATTCAGACTAATATAATGTCTTTTTGTTTTGTATGATGTTTGTTGATTTTGATACCTTGGCACCAAGGCTCACAATAATAATTGATGTCCTTTATTTCTGGTTAAACAAGAAATGTTCTGCCCTTTTAAGGCAATATGATATAGCACGCCTCAAAACAAAAAGACAGCACTGTGTTTGAGATGATCTAAAACCAAAGTGTCCAAAGTTCTGTCATATTCAGAGAACAATTGAAATAATTCTTTTATCTTAAAACAGTTAAGCAAATTAAACTCCCAATATGCCTCTATTATAATGTTTCTTTAAAAAAAAAAGTACAGGGGCTGGAGAGATGGCTCAGAGGTTAAAAGCACTGGCAGTTCTTCCAGAGGTCCTCAGTTCAATTCTCAGCAACCACATGGTGGCTCACAACCATCTATAATGAGATCTGGTGCCCTCTTTGGGCATGCAGGAGTATATGCAGCCAGATTATATACTGTATAATAAATAAATTAATTTTAAAAGTACAGTGACAGCCGGGCAGTGGTGGCGCATGCCTTTAATCCCAGCACTCGGGAGGCAGAGCCAGGCGGATCTCTGTGAGTTCGAGGCCAGCCTGGTCTACAAAGCGAGTTCCAGGAAAGGCGCAAAGCTACACAGAGAAACCCTGTTTCGAAAAAACAAAAAACAAAACAAACAAAAAAAAAAGTACAGTGAATCTATAAATAAAATTTTACATCAACAGAAATAAGTTAATTGGGCACGGGGGCTCACACCTGTAATCCCAGAACCTGGGAGGCGGGAGAATCTGAGACCAGAAAGAATTTAGGCCAATCTGACTTTGTAGTCAAACCTTGTCTCAGAAAGCCACAGCTAGGCCTGGTGGAGCAGGTGAGCAATCCCAGATATTCTGGAGACCAAAACAGGGTTATTATTAAACTCAAAGTCTGCCTGGAATACAAAGTAGGTTTGAAGCCAGAGCATACAACTCGGTAAGACCCTGACTCGGACTAAACAGTGAAAAGAAGAAGCTACCCAGCTGGTACTGCACAAAGTACTTGCATATCTTACATGCAGTCCTAGGTTCAATACCCAGAACCACAAAAAAAGTTTCAAAATATGCTAATTTTTAGCATTATCGTAACTATCATTTATGGTATCATCTGATCCGAGAGCACACAGGGAAAAGACATCACAATAAACTGGGTTTTTTTTTTTTTGCTCTGACTTTCACTCTTGCTGGTGTGTACAGCATTTCTTTGAAGTGATTCACCATCCATAAATTATGTTTTTATAATCTTATATATCCCTAAGTGAAGAGGGACATCTGTTTCTCTTTGATGCTAAGATGTCTGGAAGGGTGACAAGACTCCAGAAGAAAAGTCCTTTAGATGCTTGCTCTGTGATTCCCAGAACCTGGTGACAATCCCCAAACTTGATGTCCATCATTCATTCTACAATACACCTTCAAATCCTCCTGCTTGATCATGGGATAGCTATTATTTCCCTCTAGGTTGTGTAGATGCCACTCTACCACTCTCCTACAATTAATGTTTTATACTCCAGAATAATTATTTTTATTGCTTAGTTGATAGTTTCCTTTTTCTAGACGTTTCTAAATCGTATGTGTATGTGCAGTGTATGCATGTGTGTTCACATGTGTGTGCAGGTTGCTCATCCATGTTAACATAGTTCTGCTAATTTTCAGTTATCCCTGTCCATCTGCAGACATGGTTTTTTACTCAGTTTATGACATTGTTTTTATTATCGTTTTGATTATCTCTTCTGTTTCAAGTATCCCTGGTTTCTTTATTAGCACTGACCATCCATAAGTAGGTGATCTCTCTCTCCCATTACCACTAACTTCTGACTTACTCTCTATTTCTATTAACTTCCATATCGTTTTTTCCTTTGTGATTTCATTAGCTTTCTCATTATGTATTATATATCACTAGCTTTGATGTCAGTTATTTATTGATATATCAGTTAAAGACAATGTGTATCCTTGGTTGGGATTCCGATTACCCAAGCCAAGAAATGATTCCTAAACTGATTGAGGAAATCTGAACACAATCTGGGTAGTGAGGATACGAAGGCAGTACTGTCGGTCTTATTAGGTGTGGTAATGGATTTACAGCTAAACTTGCAAAAAGAAAAGAAAAAGAAACAGTCTTTCTGGTTTAGAGACCATAAAGAATTTTCGGGTAAAACTGTGTTATGTTTTAGGTTTCCCTTAAACTAATCTAATCAAAAAATAAGCTGAGGGAGATAGATTTGAAAATGATTCACAAAATGTTTACAATTATCTTAACTGAGTAGTGAGTAGATAGTGATTTTTATATCGATCTGTGTATTCTGAGTTTTTAAAAAAGGTCTGATTGAACTGTTTCTGATAGAAATTTAAGGTATGTCACTTCTATGTTAATTGTATCTTTCCTATAGGTGGGCTTTTTCTGTCCTGCCTGCCAGCTCCCAAATAACCACATGGAGACTGCTTAGTAATTATGGAAGCTTGTCAGATCACTTGTTCCTAACTAGCTCTTATAACTTAAATTAACCCCTATTTCTGCTAATCTCTGTTTTAACTCTATCCCATTTTGTGTCTGACCAGTTCCATGTCTATCTAGGTTCTCCACCCTTCTTCTTCCCAGCATTCTTTCTGTCCCCCAAATCCTGCCTAGCTATTGGCCATTTAGCTTTTTATTAAACCAATCACAGCGATATATCTTCACACAGTGTAAAGGAACATTCCACAACACCGCCCTACTTAAAACATTTCTGCCTCTCAATAACCTCCCTTTCCACCTGTCTCCTACTTTAGCTCATTTATTACGTCTTATTTCAGAGAAAGTTTAACATTCTTTCTTTATCCCCCTAAACTAATACACCACCCTTGCCAAGAGCCTTTTCCAGCACACGTTCTTCTTGGCCATCTTGAAGCTGCTCTCCACTTCGCATTTCCAGCGTCCTCCTCTACCCGCTGGGTTAGTTCTCCCTCTTTCTATGGATTGTCTCTGGAAGTCTGGTTTCCCCCACAAACAATGTCAGTGTACACATTTCCCTCACTGTCACCTGGGATAGATTTTATATTTCTGTCCAAGTGTAGTTGATATAAATTTCAGTTAGCCAGAATCCCAGGATGCAAGAGAAGGATACAGAAATCCTGAGAGCTTCAGGCAGAGGGACCCCTCCTCTGTTATTTCTCCACCGTGACTGACGAGGCTACTGGATTGGAAGCCAAAAGCTAATATTCTGCTTCTATTTGGCCAGTTATTCATGTTAAATGCAAGTGTTTTTGCCAAGTTTCCTTGATATTGCTGCCAGCTCCATGGGTCTCAGGGCCCTGCCACTTGACTAGCCTGTTCTCGGAGCTTTCCCAGGGCTGTTCCTTTTAATAAACGCTGATTTGCACCTAGTGAAACGGACCCCAAGTGGGTTCCATGGAAACAACCACTTCTCTGATGGCTTGGTGTCAACTGGCTGTGCTGAACTCAGTTTCCAGAATTCTCTTTCCTGTATGTTTGCAGTTTGAGTCAGCCACACAGACCATGCTCGTATGAGATTTAAACGGCATAAATGAAGCTCCAGCCACTTCTAAAAGTCACATACACGTTGTCAGTCACCCCCCGGATTCCCTTGGTTTGCTGGATCTCTGTCTTCTGAATTCCTCTCCAGCTTCTTCAGCTCCCAGGGCAGATGTGTTTAGCTCCGTGACTGAGGGCACCAGTTTCTCCTGCAGGATACCTATGCCATCAAGACTCAGTGAAAATGACACAAGTTTCAGTTCGTTCTTGAAGGTGTCACATTATGCTATATGGGCCAGCTTGCTCTTTCTCTCCTGCACATTATACACGTCTTCTTTTTTTCCAATGTGTTATACTAGGAACTTCATACTCTGATATCAAGTGAAATTATAGCCTTACAGACGTTTAGACCAGTTTTGTAATTGATGTCAAAACCCTGTAATACAAGACGGGTGGCAGTGGTGCATGCTTTTAATCCCAGCACTTGGGAGGCAGAGCCAGGCGGATCTCTATGAGTTCGAGGCCAGCCTGGTCTACAGAGCAAGATCCAGGCCAGGCAACAAAACTACATGAAGAAACCCTATCTCAAAAAACAAAAAACAAAAACAAAAACAAAAATAAAAACAAAGAAAGAAAGAAACCTATAATACAATGTTGTATACATAATATATATTATATATTATAAATTTTGAAGGGACTCTAGCCAACTAAACTTGGCAAACATGGCTCTGACAGGCCTTGTCCTTCTCTGCTATTCCCTCTGCCTTGCTAAAAACCTTTAGGTCACATTCCTAAAGCTAGCCACCAAGGTCTATTCTCTTATTTGGCCATTTCCTCCTCCTGAGGCTGACTACCAAGGTCTAGTTATCAAAAGTACTGAAATCCAGCAATCAGAAGTCCCCTATGGCTCACCTCCTTAACACACCCAATTAAAATTGAACACCTCATCCAAACACAGGGTCTCCCCTTTTACCTTTATAAATCGCCATTTTCCTACGTGCCACGTCTGTCTGTCTCCTCTCTATTCAGAGGCAGTCCTTTGTCCCTCCTCTAGGACAAATACCCTGCCCTTTTCCCTCATTCCCTTCCCCTTCATCCTCTGCTTCCTGTCTTTGTCTCTTATTCTGCCCCTCTGGGGCAAATAAATCTCCTTTGTTCTGAGCACCTGATCTTGGGGTGTCTTGAGCTGACTTCAAGGTCACTACAAATTTCAGTTAGCCAGAATACTAGGATGCAAGACAAGGGATGCAGAAATAACAGAAAGCCCCAGACAGAGGAATATACATGGGGTATGTGTAATATGTATTATATTATGTTATTATATTGGGAGTATATATCTCAATTGACCTATCACCAATCTATATATCCGTCTATTTTCTGTCATATATTTATTTATCACCTATTTAACATCTGTTTTATCTATATTCCTTTATATTCTATGTTTCTTATTAAATCTTGATTTAAAATTTTCCATATGATAATGATTCGCTTTACTTGCTACTGTTTCCTCTCAAAGTTTGAGAATATTAGTGTTGCATAAGATAACTCCAGAGTTACCTTGTTTCTCATAGGAGCTTTTCACTGTAATGTCCTTACTTCTTGGCACATGAGTTTATCCCAGTAAACTAGAAATAATGGTTAAACCACAATGCATTTAGGTACTGGATCTATGTAACCATTTTCTCCAGCTGCTTGCTGGGAGAAAAAAGACTGAAACCCAGATCCAATTTTGTCTTTTTGAGAATTATATGACTCTAGGAACTTTAGTTCCTGGCTTGAAAAAATTCACTAGGATTTCTTTAAAAGTAGGTCCCTTGCTCAACTTCCAGACATGACCCAATAGCTAACATCTCCTCCCACTGTGCACGAGAAGAAAACCAGACAAGCATACAGAGTCACCTTTCAGACACTGGATCCCAAATAACACAGGACTTTGATTCCCCAACAAAAGACAAACAAGGAGGAGCATGACCATCCCAGCCTTCTACTTACAGTGATAATCTGGACAGAGATGTAGGGAAGGGGTTCTAAGCGGCATATGCCAGTCTGGCTTAGTTGAGAGACGAGGCGTGAGGAGGGTGTGGTAGCCAGAATGTGTGAAGCAGAACACTATGGAAAGAAGGGAGCCATGCCAAAAAAGAGCTCCAAAAATATGCATGCTGCCCCCGAGTCTTTGACTGAACACAAGCCACACAGAAAAAGAGTGCAATTCTGGAAAGCCAAGCAATGAATGAATTCATAGGTTGAAAGCTTCCCAGAGCTTGCACTGGGCTGGGGAATGTTTGAATTCTAACAAGATCTAGTAAAGAACCTGTGTTGCCCTGGTTGCATTCAGCATAAATTGCAAAAATGTCATACCTCCGCAGTGAAATTTAAGTTAGCCACAGAAGAAGCCTACTTACAGCTTTGTTGTGCAAGATTAAATGCAAGCCTTCAGAATGATCTAGCAGACCAGAAGGAAACGTATCTGTTAGATGAAACGAAATGAAGAAATGGATAAAATGTAACCACTCACCAATGTAACTAACACCCCATTTAAACATGACTAGTGGGCTGAGGATGTAACTCAGTGGTGGAGCACTTGTTAGCTGCTATAGGTTCAGGGGGGTAATGTAAGCATGCAAAGAAGCAGGAAAGCACACCTCCAAACTAGAGAAAAATCAGATAATGGAAAGAATACCAGAGAGAACTTTAAAACAGCTGTTATAAATATGCTCAGGGATTTATAGAAAACATAACACAATGAATGGAGAAATAAAATACAGGAAAGCCATCAACAACTGCAGCAGCAACACATAAACACACCATCATCTGAAACCATAAATTCAGTAGATGAGCTTTAGAAATAATTAAACAAGAGGGGATAAAATATTCTTAAACTTAAATGCACGGCAATAGACTTTATCCAAACCAGAGACAAAGAAGAAAAAGTGCACAGATATTAAATGATCTGTGGAAAAAAATTCAGCCTATCTAGCTTATAGTTAGGGTTTCACCCGAAAAGAAACAGAAAATTTGAATAAATAATAACCCAGACTCCCCAAGTTTGATTAAATAAATCATATCCATAAATCTTCATATCCAATAAATTCAACAAGCTTCAAAAATTATAATCATACAAAAAAGACATATAATAATCATGATTAAATATTTTTTCTCAAGGAGGAAAATATTAAAAATAGAAGAAAGATAAGAATGGCAGATGAATTTTCATCAAAAATAGTGAAGGCAAAAGACAATGGAATATCATCTCTAAATTTCTAAAGAAAAGAAATTCTTGGCTGACAGCGGAGGTGCACGCCTTTACCCAGGACTTGGGAGGCAGAGGCAGGCAGATCTTTGAGTTCATGGCCAGCCAGGTCTACAGAGTGAGTTCCAGGACAGCCGGGGATACACAGAGAAACCCTGTCTCGAAAAAACAAAAACAAAAAAGAAAGATTGTCAACCTCCAATTTCATGGTGGGCAAAGAATATTCCTTACATTAAAAGGAAAATAAGGGTTGGGTATAGTGGCACACACCTTTGATACCAACACTCCAGAGGTAAATGGATCTCTGTGAGTTTGAGGCCAACTTTGTCTACATAGTGAGTTCCAGGACAGCCTCTGGCTGCTCTTCCAGAGGATCCAGATTTGATTCCAACATCCACACGGTGGCTCACAAACATCTGTGACTCCTGTTCCAAGGCATCCCACGCTCTTTTTCTGGCCTCCATGGGCACTGTTTGCAAGTAAAATATCCATATACATTTAAAAAAAAACTTTAAAGCAAGTAAACTGCAGTAAATTAAAGATGCATGTTTTAATGCTAGAGATACCATTTGTAAAAGGAATGACAGAAATGGCCATGGCAATATTACGTAATACTTAAAATATCTCAAGCAAAAAAGGAAGGCTGAAGAGAAACAGAAAAGAACAAAAGAGAAAATATTAGATAAATGCTAGTTTGATAGTATTTGAAATTAGTATAAATATATCTAGGGCTGAGATGTAACTCAGTGGTAGAGTATTTGCTTAGCAAGTACGGAGCCCTAGGTTCAGTCATTTGCACTGCAAGGCGGAAAAAGCCTAAACACACATGTATATGTGATATACATACAACACACACACATATTAAACACACAGAGACACATAGATGGTATAAACAACTCAATTAAAGGGGAAAAACTGGGCTAGTGGGGTGGCCCAGCTGGTAGAAGTGTTTGCTGCCTAGCCTCATGACCTGAGATGATCCCCAAGTACCACATGGTGGAAGGAGCCAGTTGGCCCCTGTAAGTTATCCTCAGACCTCCACGTGTAGTGCACAGCGGCTCACAGACACACATAAATACATACACTAAATGAAACATGAACAAACAAATAAAATGTAATAGAAGATTTAAGGAAGCAGAACTTTTAAGATCAAAAGTAAATAAATATCAAGAAAGCTTGATTAAAAGTAAAAAAAAGACGGAGCTCTGCCTTATAAAGGGGAAGTAGCTCCCATCTAGACATATCTTTTCAGGGTAATCATAAAATTTTAGAAGAATAGCGAAGGGCTTTAAAAGCCCTGGAGGATGAGCAAAAGCAGGCGGAAACTTCACAGGTGCCATCCTGGGTTGAGCAGAACTGTACTGATGTAGAACTGTTGGTTTGCATGGCCCTTTTCTTGAAGACAGGCAAACTCATGAAGTCTCCACAGCAGAAGTTCACAATGGCCAGGATACATTTCCAGAACTATGAAGAAAAAGGAAAAATGACAGCTGTATACAAAACATAGTCAACTGATACAGCTCAAAGGGAATGCAGGCATCCAAACCACCAAACAAACCCTTTAAAGTAGCTCTTATAACAATTTTCAAGGACGTAAAAGACTATTTTCTTATGACCAAATAGAAACTATAAATGAGTGCCAAACGTCGTGGGAAAAGCCTAAATGTAGTGGGAGGGCTGGGTCCTGTGGGGAAGGCAAGCAAGAAGGTTCTGCAGCACAATATCTAAGCAACAGTTAAGCACAGCCTTCAACTAATACCAACGATTTAAAATACTGTCTCACCTGACACAGTCATGTCCTCTTCGTACAATTTTTTTAGAGTCTACTTCAGTTTAAGAATCCCCTAACTGTTAAGTTTGCAGATCAACAGACCATGTCGGATAAATTGGATTGTGATTACAGAATTGTCAACTTAAGTATTGCTGCTGTTTCGTGGTCCAGTTATAGGTGTCTCTCCCACTACAGAGTGGGATAGTGACCTGAATCCTGAGCTCCGGTTCAGTCCCTACTATGCCTCAAGGTTTGGACTTTAACCCTTGCATACAGGCACATTAGCAATGACAAAGGAGGGACCCATGAGCTCAGTTAAGGGTTGAGTATTCCCTTTTGCTAATGCAGGAGATGAGCCCCAGGGCCATGCTCAGTGGTCAGGCCAATGCCTAGTGGAACTTGCTCAGCTTCTGTACAGTAGTCTCCACTCTCAATAGTGAAGATGTTGTCTCTCTCTCTCTCTCTCTCTCTCTCTCTCTCTCTCTCTCTCTCTCTCTCTCTCTGTGTGTGTGTGTGTGTGTGTGTGTGTGTGTGTGTGTGTGTGTGTGTGTTTGGAGACAGGGTCCCCATAAGTATCCCATGCTAACCTAGGTTCTACACTGTGGTGGTATTGTGTTCCCCAAAATATTGTGTATCCTAATAAACTTATCTGGGGTCAGAGAACAGACAAGCCACAATATTAAACATAGAGGTTAGGCTGTGGTAGTACACGCCCTAAATCCTAGCATTCCAGAGACAGAAATCCCTCTAGATCTCTGTGAGTTCAAGGCCGCATTGGAAACAGCCAGGCATGGTGACTCACGCCTTTAATCCCAGAAAGCAGCCTTTAATCCCAGGGAGTAGTGGTAGAAAGCAGAAAGGTTTATAAGGCGTGAGGACCAGAAACTAGAAGCATTTGGCTGGTTAAGCATTTGGCTGGTTAAGCATTTGGCTGGTTAAGCTTTCAGGCTTCTATCAGTAATTCAGCTGAGATTCATTCTGGATGAGGACTGAGAGGCTTCCAGTCTGAGGAAACAGGACCAGCTGAGGAACTGGCAAGGTGAGATAGCTGTGGCTTGTTCTGTCTCTCTGATCTACCAGCATTGACCCCAATAACTGGCCTTGGGTTTGATTTTATTAATAAGAACTTTTAAGATTCATGCTACACTACACTTCTACCCCGGCCTCCCAAATGATGCAATTACAGTTGTCCACCACCACACCTCATCATGATCAAATCTCTTGTATATTATAATGAATCTTTTTGCTTGGTTGGTTATTTTGTTTGTTTGTTTGTTTTGTTTTGTTTTGTTTTTTTGAAACAGGGTTTCTCTGTGTAGCCCTGGCTATCCTGGAACTCCAGAACTTGTTCTGTAGACCAGGCTGGCATTGAACTCACAGAGATCCACCTGCCTCTGCCTCCCAAGAGCCGGGATTAAAGGTGTGTGCCACCACAGCCCAGCTCTAGAATGAATTTTAAGCTAAGAAATAGCTTTAAGAGTAGTATTTAAGACATGCATGCCAGCAACAGTAAGAATCTTGATTGAGTACCGGAAGCAAACTGTCAGTGGGAAATTCACTTCTGGCTGTCTAATAATATGAGAGCATAAAACTGAATGTCTGCTGTAGGGCCCTGGTCTCCTCCCATATTGAGTAAAGCCGTTGCCTGCTTGCCGACCTTGACCAGATGTCCTCCCTATTCTAATTCCCTGCCGGTATCCACCCTCCTGAATGCTTTAGGGAAGTTCCTTGTTTGTGTATCCTGCATATTGGGCGTTAACAGCTTAGATGCAAGAATGTAGAACATTCAGTAGCAAACTTCTGCCCTCCGGGGATCCGCCATTGTGCTGTAAGCCTGTATTTAAGGTTTCCTCCCTCTTTCAATAAACGGCATTCGGCTGGCACCCGGCTTACAGCCGTGGCGAATGACTCGCTGTTTCTTGTCTCTATTTTTTAATCCACAGCCCCTCGCTCGGACATGGTGAACGGGTGACAGTAATGCGGGCGTTACCATTACAAATGGAGGTTCCACCGAGATCCGAGAAAGAAGGGACAAGCTGATGGACACCCGAAAGGTAAGGCTGGCCAGCAATTTAAAGAAAAAAGAAAAGATGAGGGTGAATTGAAACGGGTGCAGCTAGCTCACAGTCAGTTAATTGGACTGCTGAGGCAGGAAGGCACCGAAGTTAAGAAAGGGCAAGACAGCTAAAGATTTTAAATAAAAAAGGAAATCTTCCCAAAAGAGAAAAGGGAAGGAAAGGAAATTTTCTGTTAGAAAAGAGAGAAAATTTTAATCAAGAAAGAAAAAAGGATTTTCCCGGTAAAAAGGGGAAAAATTTTTTGAAACTAGGCCTAAAGATTGGGGCCCTGTAGAGGAAGGATGAAGGAAAGAGAGAAGCCTCTTCCCAGTGGTAATGGAGGAAGAAAAGACTTTTTCCAATTGTAGAATTTTCAGGATAGCTGAAACTCTGAGCTCTTTCTGCAGTGCAGCATCTGAATTACAAAGAATCGGCAGGTAGGCCTCATTGCTGCTGGCTGAACAGCAAGAGAGCCCAGAGGTTAGAAGTTCTGCTGTCTGTTTGCTTATTTTGGTTCAAATGCTTTTTATTTCTCCCTCAGAGTGGGAATAATTCAATATTTAGGATCCCTTCGTGGGAAATGTTTTTCTGTTTTTCCCTTATGGTGGGAATAACTCATTAGGTAGTCCCTTCATGGGAGTAGGAAGTTTAAACATGAGTTTGTGTGTGCGGGGCGTGCGCCCAGCGGCGGCAGTGGTGGACATGCACAAGATAGCTCGGAGCGGCGGGCGGACAGGTACAGGCCGGTGGGAGGTGGAGCTGCAATGGAGCGCGGCCTGGGCGGGCACCAGCACTAGAGCCTGGGCACTGGACGGAGCCAAAGCTAAGCCACAGCTTCAGCTCGCTCCAAGTGAGCAGAGGCCCAGGAAGGGACTAACGCTAAAAGTTTAAACAGAAATGTGTGTGTGTGTGTGTGTGTGTGTTGCATGTCCAGTATGGCTGTGGTCAAAGGCACATGCTGCAGCAGCAGTGTGTGAGATAGCCCGGAGCAATGGGTGGGCAGGTATGCCAAAGCAGGAGGTGGAGCCACAAGGCCAACAGAATGGACCAAGCCAGCAGAGTCCGGGAGAGGGACTAGCGCCTAAAAGTTTAAACGGGCCTAACTTCTGGTGAAAAATGGTTTCGGTCAGGACATGGAATGCTGTCAATGCTGTTGAATTTCCAGGGATATTAATTATTCATTGTATAAAGGATGTTCTGTTCTTTTGATTGTCTTAATAAATGTTTGGATTCTCATGGTAAATAAACTAAGGAACAGAATTCATAATTGTGAACTATATATTAGGTATGCTCTTGTCTGTTGATCATTACTGAAAATTTGGCTCTGCTCTTTAAGTTGCTTTCTAGAATTCTATAGAAGTATAACACCTGAAATGTATTGGGTTGTTAGCTTATTAAATAATGTTGCTAAGATAAACCCATAAATAATAATCTTTTACTGATAAAGAGGTTACAAAATTATTTTTCCAGTAAATAAAATACAGGTAAATTGTTTGGTCCACATTGTTAATATTTGGCAATTTACATTAATGTTACTTGGAATTTATAAAAAAGGATCCTCTTTTTAAGATTTTATAAAAATACTCAGAAGTATTACCTAAAGTTACCTCTTAATCCTGTAGAGATTGTATTTAATGCTTTTATAATTGGTATATGTAAAAAGGACCATGAAAATAGAAGCTGGTGATAAAATTGCTCGATTAATATTGCTTTCATATTTTAATTGCAAAATGGCACCTATATGTAGAACTGGAGGCTTTGAAAGTATAGGAAAAAGGTGTTTTGACAAACAGTTATCAATGATAAACAGCCTAAATTAAAAATAAAATTATATGGGATTGAGATTAAAAGATTACTGGATTCTGGTGCTGGACATATCTATAACTTCAAGAATCCTGAGATCCCAACTGGCCTCTACAAGAAGTCAGGAAAATGGCGGCTATTTCAAGATCTTAGAGCTGTAAATAAAACCATGCTTCTCATGGGAGCAACACAACCTGGCTTGCCTGTTCCTGTGGCAATTCCTAAACATTGGCATTTAATTGTGATTGACTCATATGGATGATATTTTATTGGCTGCTAAAGATAAAAAACTTGTTTTTGATGCCTTTTCTAAATTACAAGAGGTTCTTAGCCTGGCTAATTTACAGATTGCCCCAGAAAAGGTACAGGTATCTTATCCCTATCATTATTTAGGTCATGAATATTTTGTTTTTCTCATTCACCTACTGGAGTGTTTTGGCAAACAGGTCCTATTCTATGGGTACATTCCCCAGCTTCTCCAGCAAAAACCATTACTCCTTATCCACAGGCTGTTGCTCAGATTATATTTAAGGGAATCAAGATCAGTGTTCAAACTTTCGGTAAGGAGCCAGATATTGTGGTGACCCCATACACCCAGTCTCAAATAGCATGGTTGCAAGCTAATGATAATGATTGGACCATATTCACATGCTCCATGCAGGGTCGGTTTGATACTCACTACCCCTCCAATGATGTGTGTAAATTTTTTTAAATTGCATCCTGTTATATTTCCCAAGATAGTACAGATGACTCCTATTCCTCAGGCCCATGTGGTATTTACTGATGGCACTTCACATGGTTTTGCTGTGGTAATTTCTGGTAACATAGTAAAGAGAATGAAAGTCCAGGGCACTTCTGCCCAAATGGCAGAGGTACAGGGACTGTTGCTTGCTTTACAGATGTTTCTGATGAGAGTGTAAATATTTATACTGATAGTCAATATGTGGCACATGCCATTATGCCTTTGGAGACAACAGCCTACATACCATCCATTTCTCCCATTCATGAATATTTATTGGAAGTGCAAGAACTTATATGGTCCCGCTCACATAACCTTTATGTGGGCCATATTAGAGCTCACACTCAATTGCCTGGACCTCTAAGTGAAGGTAATCAGAGGGCTGATGCCATTACTCGTGTGGCTGTCACATTAGTTTGTTCTGCCTTTGATAAGGCTATTCAGTTGCATCAACGTTATCATCTTAATGCTGGATCTCTTCGTCATCATACAGGCATAACCCGGGAACAAGCCATCCAGATAGTTAAATCATGTCCTATTTGTGTGGAATTTTTACCTGTTCCTCATTTGGGAGTTAATCCCCGAGGACTTTTACCTAATCATGTGTGGCAGATGAACGTCACACACGTACCTTCCTTTGAAAAATTACAATATGTCCATATGTCTATTGATACATATTCTTCTTTAATTTTTGCTTCTGCCCATTCAGGGGAAACGGTTAAGGATGTAAAGAATCATTGCCTTCATGCTTTTGCTTACATGGGCGTGCCAAAATGCATAAAAACTGATAATGGTCCCGCCTACAGCAGTACGGGATTTTCAAAATTCTGCCAAGACTTTTCTATTGTTAATAAGACTGGTATTCCTTATAATCCTCAAGGACAGGCTATAGTAGAACGCTGCCATCGTACCTTAAAAACATATATTTCTAAAGTAAAAAGGGGGGAGCTAGGGGCTCATCTCTCCTCTCCACATTCTATTCTTTCCCTTGTTTTATATATTTTAAATTTTTTATCGGTGGATTCTGCTGGAGTATCCGCTGCAGATAAGCACTGGAGGGATCCTGTTGCAAATCATCCTCTGGTGCGATGGAAGGACCTTTCTACTGGCACTTGGAGGGAACCCGATCCGGTGTTGGTGTGGGCCCGGGGATCTGTTTGTGTCTTTCCACAGGACAATGAAGTTCCTCTTCAGGTTCCTGAGCACTGTGTGCGCCCTGTGGCTGCTGCTAAATCCCGACATGGCAGAGACCTATTGGGCCTTCGTAAAAAACTCTCCCCTTCTGATGCCAATGGGGATTGAGAGCCCAATATGGCCAGCCTTGGCAAACATTATTGTAAGCCTAGGGACTGTAGCCATGTGGTTGGATTCTTCAGAAGGTAATGTATGGTAACTTTTTTCAAAAATGTTGAGAATGTGTCACACCTTGGAGATTAAGGATAACCCCGAAGGTCAATGACCTTCATTTGTTAACAGTAACATGCCAGCTAAGCCTTTTCACATTTTGCAACCCTCTTCAAGCTGGTGTAGTACCTACTTTTCAGGAATGGCTCTGTGCAACATCTATTGGCCTCCTGAAATTCATCTAGCCTCTTTTGAAGACATCTTAAAATTTGTGAGCTTGAATGGACCCATTAATGAGACCATTAGTTCTGCTCCTTGTTTGCTGTTTTTGTTTTTGTTTTCTTTATGGTTCTTAGTTCTTTTGCAGACCTGCCAGCCTAAGTAGTGCTGGGATCAAGAAAAATGGGCCTTGGTGGTTCGTGTTCCTGGAGCTGCGTCCATGCCAGTGGACCATTGCAGTTAGACACAGATGATGCTAACACGCTCCAGAAGAGACTGACATCATTGTTGCCGTTGTTGCTGTTATAGCGGTGGTGGCCACTGCTGCTACTATTTCTGGGATGGCTATTTCATAATTGGGTTCTACAGCTAGCACAATGGAGACCCTGGCAGCAAAAGTAGCTACCACAGTTAGTTAATCTTTTATTTTATTGGGCATGATAAATTTAATTCTACATTTATACATTTAAATTGGCTTTGAAAGTTGTAAAAATTATTTAAACTCAAGTTCCATTTGTTTTTGGGATACCACTTTACAAGGACTCCTATTTGCAGTAAGGCTCGTTTAAGAAGGGAATGGCTCAATCGCCTTTAGCCTCCTGGCTATGGGTGGGTTAGGACTACTGTTGGTCTTTTCTGGGTCGCACAGATTGCAAGCCCAGCGCCACTTTGAGATCTTTGGCAACAGTTTACTCTACAGCTCACGTGGTTGAGCCTGTATGATAATGAGTATTCAGAGACGGGTAATGCTTGGGGGGGGGCGCTCACCAACCTAAGACAGAGCACTTGCGGGGCCTGGGCAGGTGTCTCCATGACGGGTAAGGTGACCTGCTGACGTCCCACGCAACCTAAGTCAGAAGCTCATTTTTTAGTAAAAAGGGGGGACCTGTAGGGCCCTGGTCTCCTCCCATATTGAGTAAAGCCGTTGCCTGCTTGCCGACCTTGACCAGATGTCCTCCCTATTCTAATTCCCTGCCGGTATCCACCCTCCTGAATGCTTTAGGGAAGTTCCTTGTTTGTGTATCCTGCATATTGGGCGTTAACAGCTTAGATGCAAGAATGTAGAACATTCAGTAGCAAACTTCTGCCCTCCGGGGATCCGCCATTGTGCTGTAAGCCTGTATTTAAGGTTTCCTCCCTCTTTCAATAAACGGCATTCGGCTGGCACCCGGCTTACAGCCGTGGCGAATGACTCGCTGTTTCTTGTCTCTATTTTTTAATCCACAGCCCCTCGCTCGGACATGGTGAACGGGTGACAGTAATGCGGGCGTTACCGTTACAGTCTGCCATATGCTTTTGATCATATCTTTGACGATCCACATGCTACTGCAGCTGTGTGTCTGTTTTTTTTCGTTTTCACTCTGCTTCTCGGAGGCTTGGATGCTTTGCATTGATCTGTTCTCAAGTTGTCTCTTCTGCTGCTTCCAATTTTCTCTTCATCTCATACAGCTATTTGTCTTCTCCACATAAGACGTTACAGCTCTTTAGTTCCCAAATATCCATTTGATTTTTAAAACAGGTTCTATTTACTTGATAATATTCCCCCATTTGCTCAGTACTGTTGAAATATTTCATCTTTGAATATAAATATATGTGAGATGGAGGGAATAAGAAGGAAGAAGAAGAAGAAAAAGAGAGAGAGAGAGAACATATATTTAATGTACTTTTCTATTTCCAAACCTTGGTCATCTTGAGGCATATTTTGATCAACTTCATTTTCTTAGGAATTATTTCAAATGTTTTGTATCCCTAGTAATTTTTATTACAACACGGCCATTATGGTGAATATATTTTAGAATTCTGAATTCATCTATTCTAGGATTTTAGATAGTCTTTCTGCCTCCAACTTTACCATTTGATATTTCACATCAATGTACTGGGCGTTTTTTGGCTTATCTTCCATATCTGTCCTGTGCGGTGTCCTGCCCATGGGGCAGATTGTGGAGGTAATTCTCACCTTGCTGATGCTTCCACTTAATGTTATACCTACATTTTAGAACACTCTGGTGCCTTCAAGTAATGGTGTGTGTGTGTGTGTGTGTGTGTGTGTGTGTGTGTGTGTGTGTATGTTTCCTAGGCTATGTAACTATTATCTTGGAAGGGCCTAACCTGATGCCATGTACTTTCTATAACTGTAATCAGAGCACCACTCAAAAACATACACTCAGAACAAGTGTTGTTGGTGCTCCTGGTGCACTCCGAAGCTTGAGAGCAGCTGTCTTAGACAAACTTCTGTGTTTAACTCCGTCTTCTGAGATGTTGTTGTCCTTACTCCAAAGAAGAAGTTAAGCTCTTCAGGTACATTAGTTACACTCCTTTAAAGCGGAAAGGAAGGACGATAAGCCTGGTGGCAATACTTCCCCGACAGTCTATTTCTTCACTGCTGTTTCCACAAAGTGACTGGCAACTGTCAGGTGAAACTCGGGGAAGCATAGTGAAAATGGCCGTGTTTCCCTGTAGTACCTGGGCTTTGAATGTGGTAAAGCTTAAGGTAGAAATCCAGTAACATAAAAATAACCCCGTTGACTCCCTAAAATGGTGACAAAATGTGTGTATATAATTTGATAGTAATTTGTACACATTAATGTTTATCAATGGACTAGAAAAGGGGGGAGGGATGCAAACAAAGTCTCTGAGTAGCAAGTGGATTCCAAATTGTCTCTCTGTCAAATAACTCAGAAGTTCCAAGAACTGAATGGTGACTGGGTAGAGGTTGCTCTTTGCTTGTTTACTTTGTTTTTGAGACGTGGTCACCCTATATAATTAAGGCTATCAGCCTTCCTGCTTCTTCCTCCTCTGAGATTACAAGCCGTACCCAGCTCAGAGTTTTCTGAAGCCCCTCTTTGACTAGGCTATGACTTCTCTTGTAGTTTAGAATTCATGTTCAGAATAAAAGCTTGCTCTGCTACTTATTGGCTATGTAACATTCATGAATCCCCATAAATTTTCTGGGTCTTGGTTTCATCTATAAAATCTGGGAAGAATGGGCCAGTGATGAGATGGCTCAGCGGTTCAGAGCGTGTTCTGTTTTTGCAGAGAACCTGAGTTTGGTTCCCAGCACCACATCCAGGTATTCACAACAGCCTACAATTCCAGTCTCAGGAGATTCAATGCCCTCTTCTGACCTCTATGGTCAGCATTCATAAACACACACATACACACACACACACACACACACACACACACACACACACACACTCACATTTTAATCTTTAAAAAGAAACTTTCCAGTCAGGCCTGGTGACATGGCCCTGTAGTCTTAGTACTCACAAGGCTGGGACAGAAGAGTTCAAGGTTGGCAGAGACCATGAGAACCTGTCTGAAACACAAAACAAAGATGTTGGGGAGATGGTCCAGGGAGTAAAGATGCTTGCTGTACAAGCTCGATGATCTCACATTGACCTCTGGAACCCATGTAAAAAGAGAGATGTAGTGGCACATTTCCAAAGACAGACAGACAGACAGACAGACACACACACACACACACACACACACACACACACACACGAGAGAGAGAGAGAGAGAGAGAGAGACAGACAGACAGACAGAGAAGACAGAGAGAGACAGAGACAGACAGAGACAGAACATTAAAATAAACTTTCTGTATCAAAGTCTAGATGGAGTTTGTAGAAGCTCCAGTGAACCTCTAACAATGCTCCCTGATTTTACACATCTCTGGAGACAGTGGAAACCAGAAGACAATGGAACATCTTCAAAGTGCTGAAAGGAAAACTGTACTGTCACCTATAGCCCTGCGCCTAATGAGCATGTCTTTGAAAACAAAAGATGAAATAAAAACATTTTCAGACATGCAAAACCTAAAAGATGTCATCACCATCCCATCTGCCTCTCACAAAATGCTTCACCGCCACCATCACCTTCCTCCTTCCCCACTGAAGGAGCTGCTGGCTGGCTGATGGATGCTGCATGAGGGAGAGTCAGTTTTCTTCGGAGGTGAGCCCCAGGTAGGTCGCCATGTTAGTGGATGGCCTCACACCAATGTGCGTATGACAAGCACTAATTGGACTCAGTGGGTTATAATTTTTTTTAAGAAGTGGTGTATGCCTTAATCCCAGCACCTGGGAGGCAGAGTCTGGCAGAGCTCTATGATTTAGAGGCCAACCTGGTTTACATACCTAGTTGGAGGCTGGTCATAGCTACTGAGTGATACTCTGTCTCAAAAACAAAAAGAGAATATGAGTGTTGTAAGAGGATGTTTCCAGTGGGAAGAAGGAGTTGGAGGGGAGAGTCAGGGGTGGATATGATCAAAATATATTATATATATGCTTGAAATTCTCAATGGAAAAATAAAATATTAATAAACATCAGATCTTGAGATTAAATGCCAAGTTCTCTCTCTCTCTCTCTCTCTCTCTCTCTCTCTCTCTCTCTCTCTCTCTCTCTCACACACACACACACACACACACATACACACACACACACACACACACACACACAGAGTTATTTATTTAATTTGGATACAGGGTCTTACCATGTAGCCCAAGTTGGGCTACAACTTGCCATCTTCCTGCCTAAGGTTCCCAAATGCTGATTATTATAGTCACACATCGTCACTCCCAGCTGTATATTTTGTTAGGATAACACTAATTTCCAGGATTGAATCAAGGGCATGAAGACTTATAAATACATACTTATAAAATAATATATGAATTGTATAAGTTACCATATAACTATTTTGCATGTTTTTGTATTTACAAAATATGCATTATCTATAAGTTTTAAATGTAGAAACTTTTTAGAAACTAAAAATGTAGAAAAAATTCTTAAAAGACATTCTTCTCACAGAAAGAAAATAACTCTAGATAGAAATAATGACTTACAGGAAGGAATGGAAACTCAGAAATAGTGACTGTGTGTGTGTTATAAGAGACTCTCTAGTATTTAAATATCCTTGAAAGGTAACTTAACTGTGTGGGGGCTGGTGAGATGGCACAGTGGTGAAGAGTGCTTACTGACCTTGCTGAGGATTCCAGTTCAGTTCTCAGTATCTATATCCAGGGGCTCACAACCTCTTGTAACTCCTGATTCAGGGAAACTGGCTCCCTCTATTGGCCCATGGAAACCTGCACTCACATGCACATACCCCACACAGACACACGAAGATACACATTGCAAATAGAAAACTTCGTTTTTGTATAAATATAAAAATAAAATAAATCTTTTAAAAAGAAACACAAAAAGCTTACTGTGTGAAATGAAGGTAATAAACGTTTGTTGTAGAGTTTATATTTAGAAGTAGGATATATGACAGCAATCATACAAAAATGGAAGCGTGTGGTTTCAAGGTTCTAATACTATATAAAGAGGTATATTACTTGAAGGTAGACTATGATAAAGCAGCTAGATAAACAGCACAATAAAGTTATTGCTCATAAGAATTTTTGTTTTACTTTCTGTTTTGTTTATTTGTTTCTTGTATTGTTTTTGGTTTGGTTTTGTGGCAAAGTCTCACTATGTAGACTTTGCTGACCTCAAACTTAGAGATCTGTCTGTCTCTCTCCAGAGTGTGAGGATTAAAGGTGTATGCCACCATATTGGACTAAGAATATTTGCAGGAGCTACAGAGAACTGCAGGAGACAGTCAATCTAAATGAAGGTGAAAAGAGAAAAAGAGAAGATATACAATGTCTCACATTGAATACTGATAGCAAGATGGCAGATTTAAACCCAACAGTATCAGTGCTGTGGTAGAGCCCTTGCCTAGCACATTCAAGGCCCTAGGTTAAGTACCCAGCATCTCCCCCTCTGCACACACAGATCAGCAAGCCTTATCACATAAATGAAAATAGTCTAAGCATTCCAATTACAGGTATATGGTGAAGATTGTCAAGGAGACAAAAATAAATAAGTAAAATAAATACTCAGATATATGCTACTCATAAGATCCCATGCTGATTATTCCTGAATGGTCTAAAAATAAAAGGAGGGAGATAGCTATTCACTCTCCTAATAAAAGGAGTCTATATTTATATATTTAAAAAAAGACTTCTGAAAGTAGAATACCAGCAGAGACAAAAGCAAGATTGTTCCATAGCAATAAAATCCTGAATTCAAGAGGCCCTAGTGATTCTAGATGTTTATAAAACTCATGAAAGAACTACAAAATAGATAAAGCAAATGCTGTCGGAACTACAAGCACAGAGAAACTCGCAATTATAGCTGAAGATTTCTACATCTCAATAACTGATGAAACAAGTGGGCAGAATTTACAGCAAGTGTCTGAAAGTCTTGAATAACGTTATGAAGCAAGTTGACCCAAATGACAGTTATAGAACACTCTGTTCTACAACAGCAGTGTAAACGTGCTGTTCAAATGTATGGACACATTTACCAAGATAGGCCATATTCTGGGACATGGAGTAAATCTCCCTAACTTTGAAAAGATTCCAGTCAGACAAAAAATAAGTACTCTGATAACAATAAAATCAAACTAATGATCAACAATCACAACATCTCTGGAAAGCCCACAGATGTTTGAAAATTAAAGAGGCTAAATTACATAACTTACATCAAAAAGAGATTAGAGAAATTAGATCCCAGTATCAAGAAGCTAAGAAAGAAACACCATAAGTTCAAGGCCAGTGTATACAGCTAGATGTTTCAAAAAATGAAAATGTTTCATTCTTCCTTCCTTCCTTCTTCCTCTCTCTCTCTCTCTCTCTCTCTCTCTCTCTCTCTCTCTCTCTCTCTCTCCCATGTGGATGTCCATGGTTTTGCCGCCACCTGGAGCCATGTTGACTTCTGTGGGCCATGCGGCTGTAGGGGGCCATGTTGATATGAGTGGTCTGTGCTGCCAGCTAAGACCATGTTGATATCCTCGGCCGGTGCTGCAGCAGAGGGTCATGGTGATGTCTGTGGTCTGTACTGCCACCAGAGACCAAGCTGAGGTTCATGGAACGTGTTGATACCAGAGACCATTGGATGTCTGTGATCTGTGCTGTCTCCAGAAACATGATCCATGCTTCCACTGACTGTAAAGGGCAAGGAAGCTACTCATGCAGTGGTATAGAAGACTGCAAGACTCACAGTTGAGGAAGAGGGACATAGAAGGCCTCTGTGACAACCCCTATCCCCAGCCCCACCCCATCCCCAATAAAATAACAATCTAGACAAAAAGCCATCGACGAGAACTCTTAAAAATTATGATAAGGATGCCGAAGTCTAGCTCTCCACAACTGATGGATTCTGGTGAGTTGTCAGTGGTGAAGGATTCAGTTTTCTTTAAGGGGATGCCCACTAGGAGTTTGACCATGCGCCAGTGAGTATATGGGCAACACAAATTGGAACTGTTTTTTGTTTGTTTGTTTCTGTTTCTTTCTTCTTGTTCTTTTTTTGCAGGGGAGGTCACAAGGGTGTGGAGATGGACCCGGGAGGACTGGGAAGTGAGTGTGATGGGGTGCAAACCGTGAAATTCCCAATAATCAATTAAAGTATTATGTTGGAAAAAATTAAAATGGGTCCCAGAGTTTTTTAGTTTTGTAGCAACAGGGATATTAGAAGTCTAAAATATAAAGACTTTTCCAGGTAATTGTTTTTTAAATATATTTTTATGTATTGTTTGAGACATTATTAATACATGTGTGTGATGTGTTTTGATCAGTTCCTCCTCCTCCTCCTTCTTCCCCTCCAGCTTCTCCTGTACTGAATGATTACAGATTAATCCATTCATGTTCATTTATTTGTTCAAGCACCTTTCGAACACTCCGAGTGTTCTGAGTATCAATTTTAGTGCAGAATTACAGAATGGAAGACATTTTTAAAACACATCTGTAGTTGAAAGTTTTCTCTGGACCCTCCTGGCCCTGAGGTCCCCCAGCTGCTTATAAAATAATCACTCAGAGGCTTAATATTATTTACAAACTGTATTCCCTATGGCAGGCCTCTTGCTAGCTAGCTCTTATATCTTAAATCAACCCATTTCTATTCATCTATGTTTTGCCACGTGTTCTGTGGCTTTACCAGTCTACTGGCATGTTGCTCCTTAGGCAGCAGGCTGGCGTCTCTCCCACCTCTACCTTTCTTCTTCCTCTCTCTCTCCTTGGATTTCCCGCCTGCTTCTAAGCTGCCTTGCCATAGGCCAAAGCAGTTTATTTATTAACCAATAGGAACAACATATATTCACAACATACAGAAAGACATCCCCCAGCATGTATCTCTCAAGGTTAATTGGTAGAGAAAAACAGCATATAAAAATGTATGGGACTCAGCTAACACTGTGCTTAGTAGAAAAGCTGTACCACTAGCTGCCTGTACAGAAGAGATGAAAATGTCACAGGGTTACACACACCTGTAACCCTGCACTCAGCAGGAGGCAGGAGGAGCCTGGGTTTGAGGACAGCTGTGGCTACTTAGTGAGATTCTGTCTTAAGGAAGGAAAAGGAAGATGACCAGGGAAAAGACTTCTTAGTGGGCTCACTTGTGACCTCAAGAAAGATCTTAGCCAATCACCAGAACCTACACATGTTATCTTTAGAGTATTTAGAAAAAGGACTTTTACAGAGAAGAGGGAGGACCTTGAGTTGAGGTGGTCTCCCTGATTTTTCCAGTGGGCTCTCAGTGCCACCAAAAGCATCTTTGTAAGAGAGATGCGCAGAAACACATAGACGAGATGGTCTAAAACTGGAGGCAGATTGGAGAAATGAAGTCACAAGCCAAGGGATGTCAGAAGCTAGAAGGGCCAGCAAGGGGAACACCACAGCACCCATGAAGAGTCTGATCCTGCTGCCAGGGTCATTTCAGCCTGCTGGCTCTCAGAACTGGGAGAAGACGAATTCTGTTCTTCTAACACTTGGAGTTTGTTGTAACTTCTTACAGAAGCAACAGAAAACTAGTATCTGTGGTTGATTTATTGTGCACCCTAGTAAACTTATCTGTGGGTCAGAGAACAGAACAGCCACTGGATTAGACCTAGAGGCCAGAAAAGGGTGGCACACACATGCCTTAAATCCTATCACTCGGGAGGCAGAGATCCATCTGGATCTCTGTGAGTTCAAGGCCACACTGGAAAAAGAGCCAGGCATGGTGGCACACACCTTTAATCCCAGCACTTGAGATCTCATGTCTTTGCTTGGGAAGGACACACACCTTTAATCCCAGGAAGTGATGGCAGGAAGCAGAAAGGCATATGAGGTCTGAGGACCCGGAATTAGAGGCTCTTAGTCTTTTAGCAGTAGTTCAGCTGAGATCTATTTGGGTGAGGATGCAGAGACTTTCAGTCTGAGGAAACAAGATCAGCTGAGGAGTTGGTGAGGTGAGGTTGCCGTGGCTTGTTCTGTCTCTCTGATCTCTCAGCTATCACCCCGATATCTGGCTCCAGACTGTTTTTATTAATAAGACCATTTAAGAATCGTGTTACAAAGATCATCACAGATGAATCTTACTTTCTACTCAGAAATGAGCAAGCACGTTTTGGTATATCTCTAAGAACGGAATGCTGGCACTAGGAAAATGGCTCAACAGTTAAAAGCACCGGCTCCTCTTCCAGAGGACCCGGGTTCAGTTCTCAGCATTCATATGGCAGTTCATAACTATCTGAAACTCCAGTCCCAAGACATCTGCCACCCTCTTCCGGACTCTGCAAGCAGTTAGCAAGCACGAGGCACACAGACAAACATACAGGCAAAACACTCAAAGACATAAAAAGAAAATTTAAATTAAAAATGGAATGGTATTCAGGAATCAAAAATTTTCAAGCATCAAAATTGGCATGCAAAACTATTGCTGAACCTCAATAATTATAATAAGCGAATAAAAGACAAAACAGTCAGTTTGATTTATTTTATGAAAAATTCTAAAAAGTTACCCACTGTAATACACAGTGACCAAGGGCACAGTAGTCATCAACCAGTGATAGGGATGAATGCACAGAAGAACAGGGTGTAGGAATTATGAAGGGTCATACAAACGTCTGGGTATTAGTTGTTAACGTTCATTATCTTACCTATGGCCATATTTTCAGAGATATACACAAAGATCAAAACTCACTAAATCTTAAACAGAAGGTGTATAGGCAGCTTAATACGCATCCAGTAGATTCCAATAAAGCTGTACAAAATGGAACAAAGCGTGAACAGTTTAGCTTAGTTACAGAATAGGTTGGAAACAGGTAAGATGGAGAGGGGGGCCTCGTTTGGGGGCACAGGTGGCACTGTGAACTGTTGGAAGGGTTATAGAGTAAAGCCTGAAGGCTAAAACGAGCGTGAAAGATGAGGCAACTGGGGACGGGTGGCCATAGTTACCGTCGTGAAAGGAGAGAAGCACATATGAAGAACTGGGACTGGATTTAGAAGACACCTAAGACATAGAATGAGGAGGCGGAGAGCTATCTGGCTAGGGAGCTGCTCTGAGCTGAGGTGTGTAGCACTAAACTGTGTATGCTGAAGCCCTAACCTGATGCTACTATATTTTAGAAATAAGATCTTTAGGGCGTGCATTTATCTATGTGCTACTATGACTGAATACATGGAGATAGTTGTTTTAAAAACAACAGAAATTGTTTCTTGCAGTTCTAGGGGAGATATAAAATCTAAGCTCCAGCTTACAGAATCTGACGG
Organism: Peromyscus eremicus; assembly: GCF_949786415.1. Taxonomy (NCBI): domain Eukaryota; kingdom Metazoa; phylum Chordata; class Mammalia; order Rodentia; family Cricetidae; genus Peromyscus; species Peromyscus eremicus. Next base: position 26,110,406 of record NC_081430.1, on the reverse strand, counting down.
AGACCTTCATGCTGCATCTTCTGGAAGAGAGGGATGCGATGTGCTGATATGGCAGAAGACCACAAGGACAAGCTGCCAGGTGACACGTGAAACTTGTCTTGTTAGAGGCTAAAAAACCATTAAGCAGGAAGAAGTCATTATAGCCACATAAGCTCTTTTTTTTTCATTTTTTTTTTATTAAGAGATTTTCTATTAATTTTACATGCCAACCACAGATTTCCCTGTCCTCTCTCCTCCCTCCCCCCAGCATTCCCCCCCAACCCCCCACCCCCTTTCCTGCCTCCTTCAAGGCAAGGTCTCCCCTGGGGTGTCAGCAGAGCCTGGTACATTCAGTTGAGGCAGGTCCAAGCCCCTCCTCCCTGCACCAAGGCTGCACAGAGTGTCTCCCACTAGTGACATGAGCCACATAAGTTCTTAAAGGTGCCATCTCTTAACCCTAACAGATTGATGACGTCTGGATTTTAGAAGTGACACCTTCCAATTGTAGCAGGAGGTAGAATGAAATCAGGTCGTAAGTGTGGAGCCCTAACAAAATAAAGCCATGGTCCTATAAAAATGTATGTCTCTCAGTGCCGTGGCCATGGCTCACCCACGAAGAACACCAGCTACTCTGCTAGCAGACCTGGGCCCTGTTCCCAGAACCCACATAATGGCAGACAACCATCTGTAACTCCAGTTCCAGGGGATCTGACGCCCTCTTCTGTCCTCCACAGGAAGTGCAGGCGTTTGATGCACAGACAGATTTTCATACAGACAAAACACCCATAAAATAAAGATAAATAAATGTCAAAAAAAATCTGATTATGGATCTTTCTTCACTGTGGAGAAGGTGGCCACCTACACCCAGGGAGTCCTCAACACAAAACAAAACCTGCTGAACCTTTGTCTTTTCTGTCCTTCAGAAAAATAAAAATTTAAAAAAAAAAATGAAATTCTGAGGGTGAGAGATATGGCATACCCGGTAAGAGCACTGGCTGCTGCTGTAGAGGACCCAAATTAGGATCCCGGCACCCATGTGACAACTCATGACTAAGCATATGCGACTCCGGTTCTAGACGATCTGACATCTTCCTCCTTGGCCACTGCATGCGTGTGGTGCACAAACAGAAGTGCACGCAAAACCCTCACACACATACAATAAAAATAAATAAATCTCTAAAAAACATTTCTGTCGTGGAAGTCACCCAGCTTGACCTTTAATTACGGTAGCCCAAGCTGACGATTGGGAAAGTGTGTTGGAGGAGTCGGGTGGTGGGGGGCAAAGATTGTATGGATGTATTCATGGTGTTACTACATTAAGGGCAGAAGCAGAAAACAAACAAAAAAACAGTCATGAGACAGCCTTCATAAGTTTAGATTGGAACATGTCAAGCATAATGGGCATGTACAAGTACAAGAAGAAACAGACTAGAAGGAAATTTTGGAGCATGAGAGAGAGTGTGGTGATATTTTATCTGTGTCCCCCAATAAAGATCAGAGGAAAAAGCCAGCCACTATAGTAAACATAGAGGTCAGGCAATGGTAGCACACGCCTTTAATCCTATCACTCCGAAGGCAGAGATCTGTCTGGATCTCTGTGAGTTCAAGGCCACACTGGGAACAGAGCCAGGTGTGGTGGCGTACGCCTTAAATTCTAACACTAGTTAACCCTAAAGGTCTGGAGATCTGTACAGATAGACAGGAAGTGACAGAGCTGGGCTAGAAGAGGAAGTGATGTAGCTGGGTGGAGAGGAAATGAGTTGGCAGAACAGAAAGGCATATAGGCGTGGGTATACAGGAAGTAGGTCTCTTTGGAAGCTTGGTGAGGTGAGGTTAGCTGTGGCTTTTCCTAATCCTCTGATTGCTCAGGTTTTAACCCCAATATCTGGCTCCGGGTTTTTTATTTAATAAGACCTTTGAAGATTCATGTTACAGGAGAGGTTGGCTGGAAATACGAATTTCAGAACTTTCAGCAATAGGTGATGATTTATCAGCCCCGGGGATACGTACACAGGACAGGAGTCCAGCAATGGGATCTGAGAAGAAATGTCAAGAGACAGGAGAAGGGAGCTATGATGGAGTGGTAACTTCGAAAGGCCAAAGTCTCTACTGAGTTTTTCAAGGTAAATCCTTAGTTGTGAACCCCTGTAAAACGTTTCTATTAAGTTCCACGCTTTCAATATACAGTGGTACAAAATGAACGTATCCTCCTAAAAGGGAGAAATGCAGACATAAGAAGAAAGAACCAAAGCAAAGCAAAGCTGAACCCCGGCACAGCAAACAACCTACAGCTTGATGCCCAGCATCTACGGTATGGGCTAGTAGCATCGTGCACGTTCCAGTGGGGTTGGGCAGCCCACCCATATGCCTTGTCATTTCCAGCCTGCATGCAGCCTCTTTTGGGACAGCTCTCCCAGCTCTCCACAGTGCCCCCAGCTTCCTTGATAGATGTTCACAACCCTGGCTTTTCGGACACGGAGTCTCCGTCACGACATAGGCATCACTCCCAACTCCATGCCCTGGAGCTCCCTGCACACATTATCTGGCCTCATCAGCTTTCTTTTTTTTTTTTTTCCTGGAACCTGGCCAACCTCTGTGGTCTTAGGCCCTTGTAATCATTATGCTTGCAAAACCAATACTATATGGATGGTGATAAGTTCTGTTACCAGCTTGAGAAAGTAACCAGGCCCCTTTTATCATGGCTGCAATGTCCTTTGATGCCTTCACATGTGGTTTAAACTGGGGAAACATCCCTGGAGAACCCCTTTCCAGCAGGGCATCCCAGAACTCTCTCTCTCTCTCTCTCTCTCTCTCTCTCTCTCTCTCTCTCTCTCTCCCCCTCCCCCCAATGAAAGTTTCTCCAGTGACTTCGCATTTTTATACCCTGGAAACTTCACTTGGTGGGGCTGCCCCCTAAAAGAGCTTTATTACTGTCCCAGTGTAAAAATATGTGGTTTTTCTCTGATTCTTTAACCATCACTGTCATGTTTTCTACTCTGTCCACACAAAACGTGCTCTTTCCCTAGGCCAGCTGCCCATTTTTCAGATATTTCTGTGTTACTTCGTGCCCTGATTTTTCAGTGTTAACTGCCTAAGCACAAGCAGTAATAACTGTGCTCCAGCCTGCATGATACACCGCCTTGAGATTTCCTTAACTGAATCAATTAGTCCATGGGATTCGCCTTCAGACATGAGTGGCACCACCCCTGGCCAGGTGGTCTTGGGTCTTAAGTGAAGATAGTTTCAGAAAGTCTGGAAGAACTTTGGAAGAACTCCCCAGAACTTTGGAAGCCTTTCTATTACTGTTTGGACACACCCAGCAAGTACCTCTCATTTCTCCAGACTTCGGGAGTGCAGAAAGGAAAAACCACTTCACCACCAAATGCATGTCCACTTGCGCTCTGACTTGAAGAGCAAATTCCTGGAACACAATTACAAGTTAAAGCCTAATTAGATGAGGAGTTCAGATATTGCCGTGGCTTCTACGCTGCTAATTTACACAAGGGCCTTTTCAAGTAGATGCCTTGGAAATTCTAAGTCAATCATAAAACTATATTGCAGTAGCTTTGAGTAGATCTATGAAAATCCTGACATATTGAACGAGTAAGTAATATGGTAAATAGTTAAGATGAGAGAATGCCTGGCAGGTTAACCACTACAGGTCTCTTTCAACTTAACCAGGTTTTCTTTCCAAGATCCAGTTAGTAGCAGAGCTTTCGAAGGACGCCGTAGAGACGCAATTCCTCTGGTGACCAGTAGAGGGTGCTGCGGATCGCCTCGGGCTGCGAGCGGAGAGGAATACTGTCAAGCGGAGATTATAAAAAAAACTGGCCCGCGGCAGTACCTTGGCCGTCAGAAAATTTTCTTGGGGACAAGGGTTGGAGAAGAGGGACGAGGAAAGAAAAGGGAAAGGTCGTCGTAGAAGAGAAAGACCCTGGAAAAGGGAAACGCGCTGTAGCAACTTCACAGGATATAATGCAAGCATACTATAGGCAACAAAATTTGGCAGGCCCTAGAGGGCAGAAAGAAAGAGGTCCAGTCGCCTAAAGCTGATGAGAGGTGCTGGAAATGTAGCTCAGGTTCAAGGCACTCTCTTGGCATGCACAAGGTCCCGAGTTCCAACCCCAGCACCAAATAATAAGAAATATAATATATAACATAACGCTAAATGAAGGTGCCCGGGTCCTGGGGCAGAGCAACTGCGCCCTCCTGAGGACCTTAGCAGCATTTGCTACCTCTAAAACATTCTTTAGAGCAGCGCTCGCTGGCTGATGATGTTCCCAGTCCCCACTGTCCACTCTTCTGGAGAAGAAACTGAGTAAAAAGATGAGGCCAGCTCTAGCAAGCTCAGTGTGTGCCTGGAGCTGTCGGCTTGTTGCATCAAGTGAGCAACCTGTCTGCCACATCCTGTTTCCCCTCTTTTCAAAGGACGATTTAGCGCTCAGTTCCCATCTCTCTACGCTTTGTAACTGACTCCTGCCTCAAACCGGGTCCCGCCAGGGGGCGTCCCTGGAATTTTGGAGAGAGTAAGGGTTTTGGTTACAACTTGGGGCTAAGATTTCAAGACTATAACCCCTAAGAGGGCTCGGGCCCCAGGTAAGAGAAAGAAGAGCCGCCCCTTCCCCCATCCAAGGCTGGGGGACTCTTCTAGCAGAATCTAGTCTTCACAAAAGCATCTTCTTTCTCATAGCAGAGAGGGAGGTGCGGCACCTACCTCACTCTATCCAATAAACCAGGGCTTAAGAAAATTCTCTCAAAGGTTCTAGAAAGTCAAGCTGAGCAGTGGTGGGATCTCTTTGGAATGCCCTCAAACTGTCCTGATGATCATCTTGCCTAGTGAGGACCCCAACGAAGCTTTCAAGACTAGAAAACGTAGGAGAGAGAGATCCTGGTTAACTTTTCAGAGACCAGATGACAGACATCATGTTTGGGAGGCAAACCTCAGATCTCTGGTTTGGAGAGCAGTAACCCCCCAATCCACACCGTTTTTGTGGTTCCTGGGCCAGGTTGCCTCCACAGAACTCTTAAAAAAAGATCATCACGTGTGTGTTGCCTGTATGTATATCTGTGCACTAAGTGCACACCCGCTGCCTGCAGAGGCCGGAAAAAGACATGGGATCCCTTGGAACTGGAATTACAGAAGGTTATGAGCCATAATGTGAGTGCTGGCAGCAGAACCCAGGTCCTCTGCAAGTGCTCTTAATCTCTAAGACATCTCCCCAGGCCCTTCAAGTCCTCTTGAGCCCAGCCCAGCCCAGCCCAGCCCAGCACTGCCCAGCACAGCAGAGATCCTACACTTGCAGTGGGCATCAGAATATTAGATGTTGTGTCTTCTTACACAGCATCAGAGGCTTGGTCCCCAAGGGTCTTATCCCCAAATTTCTTTAAGTTCAAACTACTAAATCAAAATAATCCTCGTGTGCTTAAGGACTTTAAAGATGGTCAAACTCTGCCTCAGCATCTCATCGTGGATTATCTAAGTTGCTGACACAGCAAAGTAGGAAGGTATGTGAGGCAGGCTTCTGCTCTCTCTCTCTCTCTCTCTCTCTCTCTCTCTCTCTCTCTCTCTCTCTGTGTGTGTGTGTGTGTGTGTGTGTGTGTGTGTGTGTGTGAAAGGATTTGCTCCAGGGCATGGTGGGAGCTGAGATTTCGGAAAGTGGTAGGGCCAGGTCTCCAACTCCAAGGCTTCTGAGCTGTCCTCAAGGGCTCCTTCTGACCCACCCGATAGCACTGAAAGATGAGGAAAACGCTAACTAAACTGGAACACAAAACTTCACTGGGACCCCCTCCTTCTCAGTGTTTGTTACAAAGTGACTGTACATGAGTTAGTGCTAATATGGATGTGCCAGGCGGGGAAAGAGCTGTATCTAGACTATCAGAGGCTGAATACTCGGACCTAGCCCACCCAGTATCCGATACACCTAGCCCACCCAGTATCCGATACAGCATGGGCTCAATGAGTAGCTGTTAAATGAATCATGAGTTGCAATAAGACTTGGAACTGTGTAACACTAAAAGGAACACACTTAGTGCCCTGGGGAGATGCGAAGGGCTTCCTGAGAGTTAGAAACAAGCAAACTGAAGGGTAGGTGTCAATGGTACTGGTTTGGGAATCCTCTCGCTAATATCCTACCTTGCCAAGCTCCAGGAATTGGGAATTTTACATAGCTTTCCCTAGTGAGCACTCCCTCCCGGTCTTTCAAAGACAGTGAATGGAGGGAAGGGAGTTTCCCTCTGCCACATTGTGCTGTGTAGATTGTGGATCTCCTGCTCCTCTAGGGCTGGGCCTGGGCTCGAGCCTCGGCTGCTCTTTGATTTCTAACCAGTGAGATTAAAGTGGCGCTTTGGGGCTGAACCAGGGAAAGCTTCGTGAGGGCTGGGCTATGTCCTCAGGGTCACTGGGCTCAGTCCACCGAGGGCAAGTCAGTTGCAGCACCAAGGAGGACCCGCAGCCCTGAGACTGCATTTGCGAATGTTAATCCGCGGCTACAGGAAAGAAAAATAACCTCTGACTTAACCCGCGTGGTCCCTACCCTATTCAAGTTGAAACAGAGAGGCAGCATGCTTTTTAGTCAGAAAGAAATGTTGGGACCTGGGGAGAGACTCCCAAGGCCTTTGCATGGAAGAGCTCAGAGATAAATACACGGCTTTTTTTTTTTTTTTCCACGAGGCTCTTGTGTATTCAGTTTTACTCTTATTGGGCGGCAGTGCTTATGGAAAATAACGCAGAGTGGTGGGTGTTTGTGAAGGGGCAGGAACGTGAGAAGGTTGGAGCTCAGTCCAGTTGCCCTCCACCCAGGGGTAAAGCCTGAGAGGTTGCCAGACATCTTCACCCCTCCAGCCCCAACTGGAGCTCAGGACCCTCACCCCGTGCTGTATATTGGGAATGGGGTCCCCAGTTACAGTAGAGCTAAACCCATGCTTGTTCACACTCTCCCAGACTGGCCACCTGCTGGTGTTACTGAAGGCCCAGGCTGTGTGAATTAGAAACCGTGGAGAACAGAACAAACCTTTCACTCCAATCTGGCAGGCCCCTAAAAGAGGCAAGAGATTTGATAACACCTACAGAAACTGAAATATCGGCGTTGGCGGTGAGCTTAATTTTTTTCCCCTCAAAGCTTTTGGGCGTGTGTTTAATGAGCCTGGTTTTGCCTAACTCTCAGAAAACCCCTTCTGAGAATGAGCTTCTGTAAGTGGCATTGGAACGTAGGGGAGACGGACGACACTACCCCTGCTGTTTCTTATGACTACCAACAATTACAAAATATCGGAGATAAAGGGGGACGGACGACCCATTACTTCCGACTAAGACCCCTTTCCTCACACTGGCAGGTCGGGGTCATGCCTTCCTTCAGACAAGGTCTGCCTACGCCTCTGCCTGCTCTTCCTCTGGCTCACTTGATCCTGCGTGGCTTCCCCTCACTGCACTCTAGACACCTTAGACCAAAGAGCTGTCGATGGGGTCTGAGCTCATCTTGAGAGCGCCCCCCAGAGAAGTCCCTGAGAAAGGAGAGCGCTCTGCTTTCCACTTGTCTTTAGCTACACAAGACACAGAGCACCTGCCCGCTTAAAGTCAGGGTTGCCTGCTCCAAAGCCACCGTGGGGGCCCGCAGGAAAATGCAGGCCCAGATCGGAGGCCCGCGGGTGCTCAGCGCCTTCACGACGGAGGTAGGTGGCGAGGAAAGCTAATGTTAGTAGAGTCGTTGGCTTTGTGTTGAGGGAGTAGAGAGCACTCTTCAAGGAGAGGGCTGAGATCTTAAAAAGCAAATAAAACAACTTTCCATACTATAATTGCTATTAATGGAAAGGAGCCTACGCTGAATTAAGTAGTTCAAAACTGCTTGTTCATTACTGGGAGCTCCCTCACTACAAGGAGGGGAAAGAAAACGTGAAAACAAAAACCAAAATCAAGAAGCCTCCTTGACTGGCCGCCGAAGTGTCTAGGAGGCACCTGCCGGGCCAGGAAGCGCTCCGCCCTCCCAGCCTCTAGCGCGCCAAGGAATCTCAAACAGCAGACAAGCAAAGCAAAAACAAAAACAAACAACAACGAAAACGCTTAATTTCCAAGGAGAAAAATCGGAGGTGGTTTCCAAATCCGTGTCATGCAGGGCTTGGCTGGGTAGCCCACTCAGCTGCTGATCCCGGCCTGGTAACAGCCATGAGGCTGACGCCCCTGGCTCCGCTAGGGAGCACAGCCCACAGCTCCCCCTTGCCAGGCGCCCAAGGACCCTCAAGGCGCGGGGCTCACACTTGAAGCCTGGGAACGCTCAGACAGGAAACCCACTTCCTCCTAAGCAGTTTCTTCCTAGCCGGATGAGAGGCGCCCAATTGAAGCAGAGTGATCCTCATCTACTAATATCCAGCGTGGCCACAAAGCGACCGGCCATTTACGCCGCCACTTTAGACAAAGATATTTGGTTATTCCCGGGGAAGCGAGTGCGCTTTTGCGTGGCCGAGCTCCGGGAGGAGGCGAGCCTCAGCCCAGCCTCCCGCCCGCTGGGTTGCGGCCGTCGAGATATTCGCCTCCTCCCGGACAGCGAGTTCCACCGGGGTTCAGACTCGGTTCCACTCTGCAACGGACCCGCGGGCGCTCACGCGGCTCCCTGGCCCGGCTCTCCCTGCAGCACCCGCAGGGAAAGCAGCGGGGATCTGGGCTGGGGTACTGGGACTGTGATGTCCTCGGAAAGTCAGCGCCAGCTTCAGAAGCCGGAGCATCATCCAGGCCATGGGCAAGGGTCAGGGGCACCAGGTTTGTTCGAGATGGGACAGCTTCAGTGGTGGACTCTCAACGCTAATCCCCGCACCCTTGTCCTCCCAGCACAGAAGGCCGGCGGTGTTCTGGCCTGGGCCGGCAGAGGGGGTGGAGAAAGGGAACGGTGGGGTGGGGTGGGCTGGGGGGCTGGTCCGCTAGGGAGCCAGGAGCTTGGTGGAGGGGGGGGGGTGGTGGCGCGGGGATCGGTGACAGCCTCCCGGAGGCAGTCGTTCCCTTACTCAGCTCCCCCTCCGCCCGCTGGGATTCTCTCGGGTAAGGGGAAAGGGGGCGGGGAGCAGAGGTGTCCCTCTGACGGCAGCAGAAGCGGCAGACAGACTGACAGACACACAGACCAACAGTGCAGCCCCAGGGTTCATCACCCCCCCCCCCCCCAGACTCGCACACTCTTTTGGTGGTGACTGGGGCTCGGCGCCGCCGCGAAGCCCGATGTGGTCCGGAGGCGGTGGGAAGGCGCGGGGCTGGGAGGCCGCAGCGGGAGGGAGGAACAGCCCCGGCAGGCTCAGGTGAAACCCCGCTCCCTGCACCTCAGCTCCCTCTCCCCCAAAGACCAGCCCCCGACCCCGGAACCCCGACCGAATCGGACCGCGGTTCCACTTTGTAACTCCTCAAGTTGGTTGCAAAGCAGCATTCACCTTCCCTTCCTCGTCTTCCATCCCTCCCCTTAGGTTACTCTCTACCCCACCTCTGGCCCTCCCGCTCTCGGCTCCCTCCTCCTTTCCCTCCCCCGCCTTTTTCCTCGTGCGCCACAGGCACCCCACAAAAATGGGGGTGGGGGTGTCCGAGGGAGGGGGGAAGTAATGCTTTGGGTCTCTCTCTCTCTCTCTCTCTCTCTCTCTCTCTCTCTCTCTCTCTCTCTCTCTCTCTCTCTCTCTCCTTTCTCTCTTTGAGACGTAAAAATCCTGACAAGTGAAGCTTAAAGGTGTTTACCTTGTCATCAGCATGTAAGCTAATTATCTCGGGCAAGATGTAGGCTTCTATTGTCTTGTTGCTTTAGCGCTTATGCCCCGCCTCTGGTGGCTGCCTAAAACCTGGCGCCGGGCTAAAACAAACGCGAGGCAGCCCCCGAGCCACTCAAGCCAATTAAGGCGGACTCGGTCCACTCCGTTACGTGTACATCCAACAAGATCGGCGTTAAGGTAACACCAGAATATTTGGCAAAGGGAGAAAAAAAAAAGTAGCGAGGCTTCGCCTTCCCCCCTCTCCTTTTTTTTTTTTTTTTTTTCCTCCTCTTCCTTCCTCCTCCAGCCGACGCCGAATCATGTCGATGAGTCCAAAGCACACGACTCCGTTCTCAGTGTCTGACATCTTGAGTCCCCTGGAGGAAAGCTACAAGAAAGTGGGCATGGAGGGCGGCGGCCTCGGGGCTCCGCTAGCAGCGTACAGACAGGGCCAGGCGGCCCCGCCGGCCGCGGCCATGCAACAGCACGCCGTGGGGCACCACGGCGCCGTCACCGCCGCCTACCACATGACGGCGGCGGGGGTGCCCCAGCTCTCGCACTCCGCCGTGGGGGGCTACTGCAACGGCAACCTGGGCAACATGAGCGAGCTGCCGCCTTACCAGGACACCATGCGGAACAGCGCTTCGGGCCCCGGATGGTACGGCGCCAACCCAGACCCGCGCTTCCCCGCCAGTAAGTGAGGCCGCCCCGCCGCGGGGCCGCGGGCTGAGCCCCGGAGGCGCGGCGCTGGCCGGTTGTGCTAGGCGTTGGGGTGGGCAGCCGGGCAGCATCGTCCAGGTGTGGGGTGCGGGAGCTGGACCTTCTTCCCCACCCCGCTGGGCTAGGGTTTCAAAAGAGGCACTTAGTAGAGATGGGGTCCTGCAGACAGGTGCTGGCACCCAGCATCCGCAGGCGCCAACTGTTGGCTTGGCGCGAAAGACTTTTCAGGGTGCCTAGGGAGGCCCACCCTGAGCTGAGGGCTCGGGCCACCCGAGTTGGAGGAAGCCAGGCCTGGCCAGGAGAGAGGCCGCCCTGCTGGGACGCATCCCAGCGCCCAGCCGGGCTGCCTAGCTTTCTAGAAGTCTCTGGGCGGGTTGGAAGGGCGCACAGCTCTGGAGGAGGCTCTACATGGGCCGAGCGGGTGTCCTCACCTAGAACTCGCCAAAGAGAAGGCAAGAGGCCGAGAGAGCCTGGAAGCTGGGGCTTTGGAAAGTGACAACTCCCTTTTGCTAACTCTCTGCAGTTGGGGTCTACCGTCCGACCTAGCTCTCTGCACCCCCCCACCCCCACCCGGGGCTTCCCACCCGGCTTGGGCACGAAAGGAACAGAAGCGCCCTGTCCCCCCCCCACACACACACACACACACTGTACATTCTGATTCTAAAGAGCCGCTGACACCGATGAAGGGTAGCTAGGCTCGAAACCCCTAAGCCCTTCGACGGCACGGCCTGGGGAAGGCACTAGCCACTCCCCAGCTAGCTGAGCCGCCCTCGGGAAGGAGCACTGGGCGGCCTAGGTGAGGAGGATGCCGTCGAAGGTTGGGGCCGACGGGCCAAGGGCAAAGAAAGCAGGGTTGGCCCGGCCCCGGCCCCAGCCGACCCTGTGCGTTTGTCGCTTACAGTCTCCCGCTTCATGGGCCCGGCGAGCGGCATGAATATGAGCGGCATGGGCGGCCTGGGCTCGCTGGGGGACGTGAGCAAGAACATGGCCCCGCTGCCTAGTGCGCCCCGCCGGAAGCGCCGGGTGCTCTTCTCCCAGGCGCAGGTGTACGAGCTGGAGCGACGCTTCAAGCAACAGAAGTACCTGTCGGCGCCCGAGCGCGAGCACCTGGCCAGCATGATCCACCTGACACCCACGCAGGTCAAGATCTGGTTCCAGAACCACCGCTACAAGATGAAGCGCCAGGCCAAGGACAAGGCGGCGCAGCAGCAACTGCAGCAGGACAGCGGCGGCGGAGGCGGCGGCGGCGGCGGCGGAGGCGGCGGGGGCGCCGGATGCCCACAGCAGCAGCAAGCTCAGCAGCAGTCGCCGCGCCGGGTGGCCGTGCCGGTCCTGGTGAAAGACGGCAAACCGTGCCAGGCGGGCGCCCAGGCGCCGGGCGCCGCCAGCCTCCAAGGCCACGCGCAGCAGCAAGCCCAGCAGCAGGCGCAGGCGGCGCAGGCGGCTGCCGCGGCCATCTCGGTGGGCAGCGGTGGCGCGGGGCTAGGCGCACACCCAGGCCACCAGCCGGGCAGCGCGGGCCAGTCCCCGGACCTGGCGCACCACGCAGCCAGCCCCGCTGCGCTGCAGGGCCAGGTCTCCAGCCTATCCCATCTGAACTCCTCGGGCTCGGACTATGGCGCCATGTCCTGCTCTACCTTGCTTTACGGTCGGACCTGGTGAGACGTGGGACCCGCCAGAGCCCCGCGCGGCCTCACCGCTTTCGCCTCTGCCCGCCCGCCCGCAAAGACCACCAATTCGCCCGCTGCTCCACGCGCTTCGACTTTTCTTAAGAACCTGTTTGTGTTTAGACCAAGGAAAAAGTACACAAAGACCAAACTGCTGGACGCCTTCTTCTTCCCCCTCCTCTTCCTTTTCTTCTTCTTCTTCTTCTTCTTCTTCTTCTTCTTCTTCTTCTTCTTCTTCTTCTTCTTCTTCTCCTTCTTCTCTCCTCCTTCTCCTTCTTAATTTCCTTCCTCATCGTCTTCGCCTTCGTCTTCTCCTCTTCTTCTCTTTTTCCTTCTCCTCTCCCACTCCTTCTTTCTTCCTCCATCCTCTCTTCTTCCTTTTCTCTTTTCTACCTAAAACTTGTGGATTATTTTTAACATTAAAAAAAATAGAAACAACCAAGCAAATACAACTCCTTATGGATTCTTTAAACAGAGAAGGACATAGAACAAACACGGGGTGTCTTTCTGGTGGTTCAAATGGGTTCCCAAGCTTGGTCCGGACACAGTTTCGGAGCCTGCTCTGTACTACCACGGCCCTGAACTCTAAAGACGGAAAACTTCCCTCTGGATACACTCTGCCAGCAAAGCGGACTTGCTTGTAAATACCAGGATATTTTTTTCCCCCCAGAAGGGAGGACAGGAGCTGGAGAGGGGAAAGATTCTTCTGCATAACCCACTTGTACCTGTCACAAAGGAAGTGCCCCCTCCCCGGCGCCCTCTGGCCCTATAGGTTCAGTCCAGGCTGGCCCCTCAGAAATTGTTTTAGGTTTGATGTGAACATGTAGCTGTAAAATGCTGTCAAAAGTTGGACTAAATGCCTAGTTTTTAGTAATCTGTACATTATATTGTAAAAAGAAACCCAGTCCCGATCCCCGGCCCCTGACTTTTTTTTAAAGGGCATTGACAAACCTGTGCATATTATCTGACAGTTTGGTACTCGCAGCCTCAGTCTCTTTTTCTGTTGTAACTTATGTAGATATTTGGCTTAAATATAGTTCCTAAGAAGCTTCTAATAAATTATACAAATTAAAAAGATGCCTTTTCTGATTAAAACCCTTTCTTTTTGTTTGGTTTTTGATTTGGCTTTTAACGGACTGGGGAGGGGGGGGATAGAGGCCCATCATTAAACCTGATGGGACCCAAATTACTGGGTTTGAGCTCGGGGATTCTGATTCTGACCAGGTAAGGAAGCCAGTTCCAGAGTTTCCATCCCACAAAAAGAGGGGATTTTGTTCAACTTTGAACTCTAGTGGAATAAAAATCTTGAGCAGTCTTGGGACCTTTTGATAGGATGAAAAGTAAATTACTTCTCTAGAAGGGGAGGTAGAGGAAGGGGGGGGGACAAAAAACAATGTATTTCTTTCTTTCTTTTTTTTTTTTTTAAGAGCCAGCCTTCTGTTTTTAGGAGTCTCAACAGCTGGTCTTACAGAACTGACCCAATGTTTAAAGCGGTGGACTGAGTCAGCCATTTGAAATAACTCTGAAGGTGCTATCATTTTTAGTAAATGAATTGCTTCTGTACATTTGAATTTCAAACCTATATTCCTACTTCCCACCTAGCCTCCTCACACTTAGAATCAGTGTGGTTGGTTCTGAGTTTTATTTCAACACTCTAAAACAAGATCCCTCCCTGCGCAGGGATCATCAGCCTCCACCCCCACCCCCACCCTAGGACTCCCCATCCTGGCTTCTAGTGGCTACTCTGTCTTATCTCAGTGTGGACCTGGTGGCCAGCTTAGGGATGCCTCTAGCAAGACATTGGGAGCTGCTTTTTCACTCTTTATCCCAATACTTTCAATACCTAGGGTTCTAAATCTTTGCAGCTTCTCCTATCCCCAACTTTCTATCATCCCCCCCCACAAAACCAAAATAACCTTAAACTGCCCCCCCCATCTCTGATTATTTTCTCATCTTCACTAGCAGATATGTGTGCTGGGGAAACCATTAAGGTTGTGATGGGGGTGGGTGGTCCTGGTAAAAGAGTGGGTGGTTATGGACAGAGACAAAAACTACAGCTCCTTGGATGAACTGTTGCTTCTCAGGAGTTACCTCTAGCAAACCTGTGCAGACAAGGCAGTCTGGGAGCTGCAGATAGACAGCCCTACCGGCCCTGGGAGCATCCGGGGCGTGCAAGGGTTTGTTGTGGTGACTGATTGACTTTTGGCATATTTTGTGTTCATTTTTCACTCAGATGTTCAACTATTTTTTTTCCTTTCTCGACTCCCATCTTCCCTCCTTCCTTCCTCTCCTTTCTGTCCTCTCCTCTAACAATTTTTCCTGGTTTTCCACTCCATCCCTCCCCCCAGGATCTTGTTTTGTTTTGTTTTGTTTTTAAAATACGAACTTGAATCCAGCAGTCATATTCACTGATGTCCAGGGGATTTCTACTCTACCGTGCCTTAGGAATGGGGGCCAGGGGTAGCTTTCTTCCTCAGAAAACTAATCCTGGCTATTGGGATGTGGCTTCTCATATATTGAAAGTACTCTGATATTCTGAAAGGATGGCTGGTTGAGTCTGCTGAGAATCCACATTGGGGAGTGGTACTCTCGGCAGACCTCATATTTTGGAAACACAAAACCAGGAAAGTTGAATCATTTCTGTTGGAATAGGCATCTATGATTCTGGGACAAGGACTGCACGCTGTGGATGTCTGGGGAGGCAGGTGTTGGCAGCTGCTGCTCAACTCCTAAGTTGGGGGGGGGGGGGTGAGTTTAACTCAACCAGTCCCACTAGCCGGTCCAGGCCCAGGCAGAGCCTAGCCAGCGGTAGACACCACCCTGCCTCCCTTCATTCTAGCAGAGTAACAACGTGAGCGTACTGTAGCACTCTCTGTCTTATTTTCCTTATGCTAGTTGGAGTTTCTAACAAATACATTTCTTCTCCAGCCGGCTTAGTTAGAAGTCTGTTTACTTGTCCCTGAAATAGGTGAATTCGGAGGGGTCTGGGGATGAGACCCAACAAACAGGGCTTTGGCCTTATCTTCAATCACTGATTCCTCCAGCTCCTGCCTAGGGGACTTGTGGCAGCTACTGAAGCAATCTTGGGACGCGCAGACTCTTTAGTAAACTAGGTGCCAGACTCAAGGTGAGAGCTTCCCACAGCTTGCGGACACCCTCCTCCCACACAACCTGCTACCCGGTGGTCAGCATCTGGAAGGGGCGCTCGCTTATTTTAGGCTTTCAATAACTCAGGCTCAAGTTGGTTCTGGCCTCCCAGGAGAAAAAATAAGTATTCCGGAGATGCCCCTGGCACTGGAGATGTTAGAAGAAGGAAAAACTTCCCCATAGTGAGCCTATAGAACAAATGCCTTAGAAACTGTCCCCTGACAAGTACCTCACCCAACCCCAGGCCTCGACGGTTCAGGCAGTGGGGGTATTTTGCAGACAGCAACCTCAGCTTTGCTCCTCTCCCCCACCCCACCCCAACCCCGCCATGTAAACACGAGGACTTTCTCGAGAGCCCTGGAGAGCTGTTCTAGTGGCGTCGGGGCCTGAAACCCCAGGCTTGGCTTGTTTGATGTTTAGCATCCCAAAGCGGCTCCCCACCCCCGCCCCAGCCTGGGAACCCCGAGCTGTGGGGCCGAGGAGAAGGAAAAGCAGTTCTCTCAGCTGGCGAGCGGTGGACTGGGCTGGGCTCAGAGAAGAGGCGAAAACGACAGGACAGAGATGCCCTGAGCAGGGAAGGAAGGGATCCCGGGATGCTGTGCCCACCCTTAAGAACACAGCTGGGGTCCTCAAGGCCAGGAGGAAAGAAATGTCCCAGCTTGTGGGCGTACACTAGGGGCAGGAGGGCAGCCGGGTGGAAATAGCTTGGGTCCGCGCGGGCGAGAGAAAGGTAAGCTGGGTCCGAGTTCATTTAGCGAGCATCGAGATGGCATCCACGTCTTCGGGCGATCGGGGCCTCGAGGAGGCAGCGCTTCGTGCCACTGCTCAGAACTTGGCCTTTTTTAGGGAAAGACTCGTTTGGGAATCTTCCAAGAGATTTTAAATGCTTCAGAGTCTGGACCTGGGAGCTCCAGTGACGATGCTTGGATGTGGTTTCGTAGTCTTTGATTTTGAAAGCCCAGGAAGATTCGCAGACTTCGGGAGTCTGGGCGGCGGCGAGCGCTGTGGAGCTGTCTCAAGGCGTGGGTCTCTTCTCAGGCGATCCCAGATAAGAGGAAATGAGAAAGAGGTTTTCTGACTTCCAACTCATTAGGGACCAGGTAAGGTCAATGCTCTCTCTATTATGTCTTTATCTTAAAAGCAGGTCAATTTAAGATAAGGGAAGGGGAAAAATCCACAATCTGTGTGAACCTTGCTGATATAGGCTGACCCCTTTTCTGAGCTTAAGTAAGACGTTCATTTCTATAAACAAGGGAGTCGGGGGACGTTGCCTTGAATCCTGATCCGAAGTCTCCAGACTCTCTGGGCATAGCTTCCCCACCTCCTCCCCATCCCTCCTCAGTTATGAATGTGAAGCTGGGTGAACAGACGATTATGTTAGTGGGGACCAGGAAGCCCATTGGGAAATGTGAATCTGAGGTAACATGATTGATTCTTCCACCGTTTGCTGGCTTGTTTTGAAAAAGTGGCCTAAGGGTATTAGGAAGGATGGGGATGTTTCTTGCTCAATCTGTTTGGAGATGCCTGAAACCATCTTCCTCCAGTTCTTGCTACCTTACTGGCTGGTGTGTGCTTCACCGTGTGGGTTGTGTTCCTGGGGCTTCAGCTCACCTTCGGTGGCACGCAGTTTGGAAACCTACCCCCAACAAAAAGTTTTCTGGTGTCTCTCCAAGTGAGTGGCTTTTGGAAGGTGTGGCCTCTTTCCAACCACCCTCTATGTCTCCAGGAATTAGTATGGATGGAAGTAAAGCCTGTATTTTATTGAAGGGGTGGGTCAAGGATTGCATGAACCCTCCTCAGGCCCACTCCACATATTTGCATTTCTGAACTTTCTTTGATGGTGTCTTAAAGGAATGGAGGTAGAACTGACTCAGTGGGACAGTACAGCTTTTACACCATCAGAAACCTTAGTTGAAGTGGTGTCTGTATTTCTTTTCCACAGTGACCTCCTGTCAACTTGGAGGTTATTTAGATGCACTCCTGATCTTCTGTCTCTCTTTTTGATAAGTTCCTATTTTATTTCTGCGTCCTAGACATTTATTCCCTTCATTGTTAAGACTTCTTGAAGAATTTTGGATACGATTTCAGTACATTTTCTTATATTTCTTTTGGTTGTTGGTAGGACATTTCAGTAAGAGTTCATAACTGCTGGGTCAAGCTTGAATGATAAATAAAAATATAAACACAAATATTGTCAGTGCTAGGACTTAGTAAGTGAGCTCTTTCCTCCAATAGAAGGAGCCATATCTGTTTCTACCTACTCTGTAAGTACAGATGTGTGTACAGATGTTTATGTATGTATACATAGACATATATACATATATCTTCCACACATGTATTGATTTTATGTACCTTTTCAAAAGATTTTTCTAAAAAAATTTTTTTCAACTATAGAACTGGATGTTACAGAACATATTAATTAGATTGGAGAAAGTTGAATGTATCCATTACCTCAATTAAGAAATCAAATAAAATTGAGTTTCCCTTAAAGATAAATTTTTAAAAAGTCCTTAGTTTTTTTTCCATATTAAGTTGGAGTGTTTATTTCTTGTCATGAGAAACTCTAGAAAATTACTTTTGCTTGGAGAGGTATGACCATTTGTTATCAAGGCGCCTCAGGCATATCTGTGTGCAAGACATCTTTTGGCGATCTACAATAAAAGCTGTATTCTCTTACTGGACTGGCAATGTCTACTGCTAGATGAGTTGGTAAGAATACTACCATCCAGCTAACAAAATCAAAACAAGACGGAAAGAAAATATTTCTGCTTTTTATTTATATCAAATGGCCTCTCTTTGTTGGTCTTTCCATAGCAGTGGAAATGAGAGAGCCTGTCTGCATGCTGTGGGCCAACTCTGCCCTACCCTTGCCTCCCATATGCTAAGAAACCTTGTCTTTGATAGTTAGCTCTCCAGTATCAGTAGCAGAGGCTGTTGGTAGAGGGTTAAATATTGTGTTCCCAGGACTTCGGGTGATGGCTGTTGGAATTTATTTCCAAAGCATAAGAGATTATCCCACACATAACAAGAAGCATTTCCAGGATGCCCTTTCCCTGCAATTTGCAGTGTTCTGAAATGATTCTGTAGAAAATCACCCGGAAACACCACCTTCCTTCTTTAGTTTTTGCCTCCCAAAGATGTTGCTTGAGGTTTCCAAAGTGCTAGAGAAACAGGTTTATTTGGTCTGCATGCTACTGCTTTACCTAATCTCCCTGGTATATACACTGCATACCGTGTACACAGAGGTATAAACCTGAGAATTGCCTTAATGATCCAGGGTAGGTTCCTCTGAGCTGGTTACTTATTATACCCTAATTTAGGAAACCCAGAGATATTTACTGAACTGACTATCCTGCCTAGCCCAGGAAGTTAGAGTTCCATAGATGTTTCTGAGAAAACCACATTGCTAAACAGGCTTGCACGGGCAGGCTACTTGGGGGATTAATTGTTTCTCCAGACCTGGCCACTCCTTGGTGCCTCGAGGTCTGCAGGCCTGTGTGGGGAATATAGGAGGTGGCAGGGCTGAAGACTGGCAGCTTATTTCATGCCATGAATGGCGACCCCAGAATCAAAAGCAAGCACACATCTATCTCTGGACAGCCAGCCAGAAGTTGTGGCTAGTTACCACTGCCACCAAGCTTTGGTGGCCGCTCCCTGGCTGCAGTGTGGAGGCTAGGGTGAGTGTCAATTTTGAAAGTGCTACATTGTATCATACCCACATTTGATAGAACAAGTAAAGCTTGGGTCTTCCTGGACAAACATGGCGTGTCTGTCTGCTTCATACTGAAACTAAATGGAAAAAAAAAAAATCTACTGGAACTACTTCACAAGAAGCTGCCCATCCCTTCATCGCCTATCATGCAACACTAGATAGGGAGAAAGAGAAAACATTGAGATGTGTGGTGGTATCCAAACACCTTAGCATTAACTTTTCAGGAGGAACTCTTTCTAACAATGGCAATGCCACAGCCACACCAAGTTAGTTGTTTAAAAAAAAAAATCTTGCCATGGCTTATGACTCGTCTATCGGTTGTGTGACTCTTATTGGTGTTTGTTCTTGCTTCCTGGCAAGGCAGAAAAAGAAGTGAAGGGACTGGGAAGAAGGGAAGCAGAGGAGAGGTGAGAAACACCCCCTTCTCACTCCCGTGCCTGGTGAAAGTGTGGACTTCTTTCCCTGATTGTGACGTCTGAGAGGTGTTTAGTGGATCAAATGCTGGGTAGGGTGTATGTGGTTTAAGGGTTAATGATGGCGGGGCTGGTCTGGAGCTGGCTGGGAGGCGCTGTGTGTATGGTGTGTGAGCTTTGGACCATAACACAATGGTAACGTAATTATCTGGCTGAAACATGTTCCAATGGCAAGAAGTTGCAAAACAGATAGGTCTCCCTGAGAAAAGAGGGCGCTGGTTACAGAGGCCTGCAGCCATCATCCTTTTTTCAATACATTTTAAACAAGAGGATCTAGTGAGTGATTCTGATTCAATACACATAATCAGTTTGCAAGTCTTATTTCCATTTGAAAACAGGGCCATTTACAATCATAAGAGCCGGACACGCTGAAAGATACGGAGCGCATTAAGAGCAGATGATGGGTGATAGACTCCGTAGGCAAGCACTAAATATTTTCTTCTAGCCCCAGACCTGTACATCTTGTGTGTCTTTAGTCCCAGTGTAACATGAATGGAATATTCCTGTTGGATGCAAAACTTACTCGCTTAAAAACCGGCATTCTGTGATCAGGAAGGGGGGATTGGCCAGAAAGATACCATGTTAATTGGTTTTACTGCTGCTCACTAGTCGTGTTTTTAAAAAGGTGTTGCCTAGAAGTAAAGTTCACGCGCTTGAGCCCTGCAGCCCTGTACTTTGTGAAGGATACTATCTAACCCGAGGCTCGGGGCAGAGGGGCAGGGACTGGAAGAAAGCACAGGGACAATCCTTGCAATTCCACAGCTCAAGACGCGGGGGCCCTCTGTGGCCTGGTGGCTCCAAATTGGTTGTCAGGGGTCTCAATGAAAAGTACAGAGCCTTTTCATTGAGCCTCTTGAAATCTCTCGTTCAAAACCAAGACAAGCAGCTGCCTGCAGCCTCCGACTTCCTGCCGGCACCCCTTACCCAGTCCACCCTCCAACTCCTGCCCGAGGCTTTATCTGGTGCACCCGAGGCCGCTGCTACAGCACCTAGCCCCACTTCCAGATCACTTCCAGCTCATTACCCTGCCCAACCCCAGCGGATGACTCTCAATCCAGTTGTGAGTTTCGTGCTGCCTGCCGACTCCACCTTAAACCCTTCTGGAAACTACACACACACACACACACACACACACACACACACACACACACACACACACACCCCTGGCATGCTCAAGAGTAGAAGCTCCAATGAATTTTGAACCCTAGAGCATATAAATATTATTTCATTGGGTCAGGATACTGATGCAAGGGTTTAACCTGAAAGGATCAAACAACAACACAACAACACTGAAGAAAACCTAAACAAGGGGTGGGGAGGACGGGGCTGGAGAGATGGCTCAGCAGTTAGAGCACTGGCTGCTCTTCCAGAGGACCCAGGTTCAATTCCCAGCACCCACATGGCAGCTCACAACTGTCTGCCACTCCAGTTTCAGGGGATCTGACACCCTCACACAGACATAGAGACAGGCAAAACACCAATGCACATAAAATAAAAATAAACAAACCATTAAAAATTTAAAAAAAGCAAAAGAGAAGACAACCCAAAGCAAGTCCCAGCTGTTTGATGGGGGCAGGGGAGAAAAAGACAGTTTTCCATTCAGTTACCAATGCCTAACTTTCCAGTGGACTGAAACTCTAATAATGGAATGTGTCTCTTGTGCCCTTCATTTTTGTCTCAAATGGAGAATAATTCATGATAATTCGTGAGCCTTAGATTGGTGCCTTCTAAGAAAGTGTAGTTTTAGAATTCTTTGTAAAATGTTTTCCTCTCTGGGAAGATCTGGGAAGAACCAATAGATTAGGGAAGGGGGAAGGTTTCTGCCCCCAGTTTTTTTCAATTTTCTGCAAAACTATCCTAAAATCAAAAAAACAAAAACCACCCCAGTATTCTCTTGAACAGACACCAAAAGATAAGGACCACAAGGATCTAAAGACAGCATCCTCACACCTTCTCCATCACCTCCAAAGCTCTCTATGTTTTCTTCCCAGAACGTATCTGGTGGATAAGCTACAATCCTCTAGGAGAACCATCCACCTTGGGAGGAGGGATGGGGTGGCAGGAAGGGTTCAGACTCCCCAGTACTGCAAACTGGGTGGGGGGGGGCGAGAAAACGACAGAGATCCTACATCTGGGAGGAGGTGAGCATGAAGCTGGGATCAGCAGAACCTGGGACCCGCTAGAGAGTGGGCTTAGCTGCGTGGGCCATAGGAGCACTGTCTCCTAGAGCCCCGGAGAGCCAGGCAGGAAGCTTCAGCTCCCTAACGCCTTCACAAGGTTACAGCCAACAACTGCCGCTCCAGAAGTGGAGGCTGATTTGTGCTTATCCCTCCACACCCTCTTGGGCCAAAGGTACCAGGATCAGAATTTCTAGGCCAAGTCTTCACGTGTAGACCCCGAGAGAGGAGAGAGGAAACCTTGTCCTGCCTTCCCCAGAAGGCCTCCTTGGTTGCCTTCAGTTGAGTCCCCAGGACCCCCTGCAGGGGCATCTTAATTCCTGTATTCATAGCCTGACTGAGACTTCACCATCAGTTTGCTTGTTCCTCGGCCCTCCCCTTATTTTCCGTCTCTCCGGTTCAGTGCCTGTTTTCCTTGCTTTCTTATCCAACTCCGGATTCAGAGCCGCAGTCCTATTTTGTAGGCAATTCAGTGTCATTTTCCTTAATGCCGGTACTAAAACGAAAAGCAGATAAAGTGGATGGGCTAAACTGTAAAGAATAAAAGCCAGCGAGGTCCTCATGGGAGGCCATTTGGGGAGTAAGAAGACCAGAAGAATGGCCAAGGTCTGCCTGTCAGGGGGACACGCAAGAAACATTGACCGAGGAAGCAGAGAGGATCCTCTGTCTAAAGAAATTCAATTAATACCAGTAGCGGGAGGGGGCGGAGGGGGGCACAGCCCCTACATTCTTGCTGTGTCAGCATAGCCCCCCAAGTGGAGGAGGAGCACCTCTATCTGAAATAATCTGAGAGGGAAGGGGCAACCCTAGAAGGTACTGTCAGGGCGAACCACCTTGCCAGGACAAATTAAAGAGCCCCTGGTTTCAGCCCAAGCCTTCTTCTCTAGTCCATCTTGTTATTCCCACCTGGCAACGCTGGGCTCTGTGCCCTGAGGAAGTACACATCGGGTGGGGGGTGGGGCTAGAAGCAAAAGATACAGTTATGGGCAGAGAAAACAGCAGCGGGTTTCTAAAAATATTTTTAAGTTAAAAAAGAAAAGAAAATGGCTTCTGGAAACTTCTCTGGAAGCGGACAAAACTTTCCTTGAAAACATGTGTCCCCCCCCACTACACCCTTCCCAAGCTGGGAGACATGCTTTTGGACTGACTAGAACCTCTTTAGTCCCTGTAAGTTTGGCCAGGAGGAGTCATCATGGGAAAGGGCGAACGACCCAGATGCCTAGGAACAGGGTGGGAAGATGTGGCTGGGTCTAGGACAGGATCCCAGCTCATAACCCTCATTTTGGAGTCTTAAGCTTCCCAGGATGGAAGACCTCAATCCTCTGGGGCTGTGTTTCGGCAAACGCCGCCCCTCTTAAAAAACGAAACAAAGCAAGCAAGCAAACAAGCAAACAAACAAACAAAATACAGCTAACCAACCACCACCACCAGAAACAACTGGCTATGGCAGCTGGCTCCGCGGGACGCACACAGCCTCGGAGCCCAGAGACTGTCCGGGCCTGATGGAGGGGCTCTATCCAGCCACAAGGAAGTCTCCACCCCGCTTCGGCTCCCTTAGGGGGTATCTCTGCAGCGCCGGGGCACCCGGACTCTTTCTATTTTAAGGGTCACACACGCTGTGAAGTATTTTAGCTGCATCACAACCTTTTAAATACCCCAGCATGACACTGCCTGCCTGAATAAGGGCCTCATTTGGGTGGTGACCGGCGGACGCGCTCATTTGAGACGCTTGGGCGGCTGTGCAGCCCCGGCTGGCTCTGCACCGGCCGGGCCAGCAGGGTGAGGTCTCCCGGAGGGACCGTGGCGCTGCCGGCCGGTCTGGGCAGGAGGAAGGCGGTCCAGGCTGCGGGCCGTCGGCGGAGAGGTCGTGCGCGTCCGGAGCCCACCAGCCCCGGGCGGCTCCGCGGTCGGGCTTTTCCGAAGAAAAACCGGGCTCCGTGCGAACTCAGTCAGCCCGAGGCTGAGGCCTGAGTCCTTCTTCAACACGCGGCTCGCCCAGCTTCCCCGGTTCTTGTTCTCTGATCATTTTGGAGGCAAAGATTTCCATCTTTGGGACGAATTTGTTTCATCTTTCCTAAATTCAGAAACGGAGTCTTCAAAAGTCTTAATGTGTGTGTGTTTACTTATTTATTTATTTTTTCTAGCGTTCAAATGAATGCGAAGCCACGGATCGAATCCTGTCACTCATTTGGGGTTAGCGTTTCCCGATATTTCACACGGAAAACAAAACTTGGGTCTCTCTTATTTGTAGTTGTCCTTAACCTTTGCAGCAACTGCTGTAGATGCGGCTCTGGCCATTCTCTAATAGATTTTACCAGGGACGGGTGACAGAGAACTGATTTCTTTTCTATTAGGGTTTAGCACATCTTTGTTGAAGGCCTGTAGAACGACCAGGGATTAGATTTGCATCTCTTAGACGCCCTGTGTGGTCTTTGTGCGAAGCTTGTAACTGTTAAAAATGACTTGTTAGGAAGCGTGTGGGCTCTCAGCGCTCTCCTTTTGACAGAAGGATTGAGAAATTCAGATTGGCCCTGTAGGATTTAGCCTGCAGATTCCACCTGAACCCTAAGCAATTAGACCCTAATCTCACTGCAATCATATTTGAGTTAGGATTTGTTGCACTCTGTTTACTTCAATTAAAAGCAGTGGAATAATTTTTTTTTTTCTTTCAGCTTTTAAAGTGAAGTCTTCAGGAATAAAACCTCAGGACTTTTTAGAAATGGTTTTGGTAGCGATGGGGCTTTTCTTGTGAGCTTTCCTCGGGCCCTGTTGCCCGTCCCCTCCCCCACTTAAATTATTCTTCTCCTGTTGCTCGCTGTCTCTGCGATCATCTTCCTGGAGGTTGAATTCGGGTCGCGACGGACAGCATCGAGAGGCTCCCAGCAGCGAGAGGCGCCCTTGCAGGGAGAGCACCGGGTTTGGGGGGGGGGGGGCTCGTGGGGGGGAGTCCCCACCAAGGCGCTTACACTGGGCTCCACGTGGAGCTTCCCTCCCGGTGCGCGCCCAAATCCTGCTGCCTGCGTAGGCTCCGGGCAGTAGGCACCCAGGGCAGTAGGCACCCACCCGCGAACGCGTCGGTCCTCTTGCGGTGGATCCGGGCAAGGTCGGTGTAGCACGGTGGAGGCCCAGTTCTCACTGTCCGGGAGCCTGGTGGGATGCTGCCTTCTGACCAGTGCGGCTGTCCCCCCTCCCCACGCCCCAGGGAGAGCTTCCTCTGTTGTTGGGACTTGGATTTAGCTCCGGGCCTAAGGCCCTCCTGCGCAGAGTTGGCCAGCCCAGGGAGACAGACGTGCAGTGGTCTTCCCTTGGCCAGGTACTCTTTTGTACTGGTATTATAGGCTGTCTTCTGTCCTGGGTCTCCCTAAAGCCAATGACCCTCCAGAACTGAGCCCTCGATTCTGATCGCCAGACTCCAGAGGTCCAAAGCCAGGCCTGTCTGGGTGATGCTTCCAACCAGGGGCTGAGGGGGGCTGGTCACTCAACCCTTCTGAACCTTGGTCACTTAGTCCTTAGGCAGCTCCAAGGAGTAGCCTGTAGTTACTGTCAAGTCAGCAGCAACCGGGATTTGTGGAGAGTTTATGACCTTCATTGTTTAATCCAGGAGACTGTCACTTTGATCAGCTCAGAACATTTCTTCATTTGGGAGCTAGCAAGGACTCCGGAGTTCCTGCTTCTTCCATTTTGATTCATGACTCACCTTCTCCTAGTTCATCCTGATTCCGTTCCTCAAATTACCTTCCCAGCGAATACTATAGACAGTCAGCACAGAACGTAAACACGAGGAGGACGTCTCACAAGGAGGGCTTCAGTGCCGTTTGTTTTCAGTCCGAAAGAGGACCTCGGCACTTCTAAAGCCACGCTCTAACTTTTAAGTGGTTCTTTCATGATCACTTGTCCCAGGGTGGATATTTTAATTTTTCCTTTGTTTTTGAATCCATCAGAACGAAGAAAGAAAGACATCCTGCAAGCTAACTGTCTGTGATTGTGACTGAAATTCTTTAAGAGGGGAGAAAGCATTTTGCTGATACTAAGTATTAAATACCAAGTCCGAAGTCTAGAGCAGTATTAACTGGTTTAAGAAAGTAATGCTTTCTCAAATATGTATAAAATAGGCCATGTTGTTAGGATAATTGTTATTCTTAGTTACTATGAATGCCATTAAGAATTTTTAAGCATCCAAAAAAAAAAAAACCGGAAAAATTCTTTTCTGAGCTTGGATGTGGGAGACAGAATATAGTTGGGGGTGGGGGAGAAGAAGACAGGGCTGAAACAGTCATCTCTTTGAGACCTACCAAGAGAAATCTTGATGGACTACTGAGTGAGGATCCCAGCTTCACACCCGTTCTGTGTGTCCTTTAGTGCACCCTTTCATTTGTGAATAGGATCTGTATCAAAACCCTAGTGTGACCACGACAATTGGGTAATCACACACAAGGCATCTTTGCTAATGGAGAGATTCTGTAAATATGTTTCTAGTGAATGCAGAGATAACAGTCCCAGTGAAAGGGTCAGGTGCCACAAATCATAGACTACTCTGCCAAGGGTTGCCAGCCGTCTGAGGTTTGGAGGGACATTAACTGCCTCTGCATTCTCAGAATACTCTCCTGCATTTGTGATTTCTCTGACTTGACCCTACTTCTGTCATTAAAAAGCTGGCAGGCACAATCAAGGGTGAGCAGGTTGGCTACCTACCCTTCTGGCAGCTCTCCAATAGTCCCATTTAGCTGCCAGGAGACAGAAAGAGGAGTGAATCACTCCTGTCATCCTGAAGTAGCATCTAGAACAGACCAGGAAACTTCCATGCGGTTTGCAAGTCCACCATAGCCCCTGTTTACATCTTCCACCTCAGATTCGGAACAGACCCCTGGGATATTTCTTGGAAAGAGCCAGAAGGAAAAAGACAGGAAGTGACTTAGATAAAGAAATTCTCCAACAGTTCCTTGGGAAAGGAAGTTGTGTCCTACTAGACAGCCTTGGTTTTGAAAAGTACCACAAAAGCAGGATTCTCATTACTGATAGAGGCAAAATCCAGGAAGTCCTCCTCATTAGATAGTGGTGAATACCGCAGAGGAAATCAAGTACTGTCAGTGAAATTTGGAGGAGTGTTATTTCATGTCAGTTGAACAAATTTCTGACTTAGAGCATTTGCTTTAATAAAGGTTTTTCTCCCTACTAAATCCATTAGAGATTAGGCATTGAACTTTCAGAGAAATGTGAAAATGGGATTATATCGAAAGGTTTTTTTTTTCCTACTATTTGGCACTCCAGGGGCATTGTAAAATCAAAATACATTTAATCTCAAATATCAGTGTTCTCTGTGTGAGGCTACAGCATGTAGGAGTGCGTCGTGAAGGAGTTCTACATGTGAAATAAGAATGTGAAGGTCCTCTTGGTTGGGAAGATAGGCCCCCTTTCTCATAATCTCATTTTGGAAGTAGGTTGGGGACCTAAAATGAGCTATTATCACCAAAGGTAAAGCCATAACTTGCTAGTAGGTACCAAGAAAATCCCATGGGCTTCACTGAATTTTTCCCCCCCAGGGAACTTGCCTGCATGAGAAGGCTTGTAAGACTTTTGAACAGAAAAGAAAGGTACAATTCATTAAAGTGTGAGTGTTCAGGAGAGCTAGCAAAATGTATTCTTTAAATAATATTTTCTAATATTCTAAGGGGGTCTCTAGATGTAAAATGTAAAAAACCCCAAATTTAATTTTCCAAAGTTATACTACCATATTAGTATATTCTTAAAGAACAGAGATAGACATTAGTCAGCTACATTACCAAAGGAGGAAAATATTTTAAAACCAGATGACAGATTTATGCTTTATAACTTAAACAATACTGAATGATGAACAGTCTTCCATGTTCATTAAGCAGAAAGAAGAGAGAATGTCTGTAAAAGTGAATAAAAGAGACTTATTGAACAAATATGCCTAACCTCCATTTTATTAGCTGATAATACAAATTATTACTGGCTCTTGCTCCTAGAGCCATCTTAATGTAATAAATTCATCTTAGAGCCTTAGTAAAGCTGAAGTCGCTTTGGAACTTTGTGAGGAAACTTCAAATGGCCCCACCCAAGTTGAAGACTTTTTTTTCCTTGCTTACTAAATTATAAAGTTGAAATTTTTGCTCAAGAACGTTTTCCAGCTTGACTAACACTTTCTGACAAGTTTTTCTTTCAAGATGACAGGGAGCAAAAGGCAAGCAGGAAACTGTAAGTCTATTATGACTTAGGTGGTCACATTCCATATCCATAAGTTCAAAGTGGTAAAACAAGCAGGTTTTTTTCCTTATGTGCCTCCTGTTTATACCTTGCACAGTGCCTTATACATAGCGTTTTCTGAACAAACACTTTTTAACTCAGTTTGTGAAATATCCTCATTATTTCTATTGTAATTCTTATTTGTATCTTCTTCTTCCTCTTCTTCCTCCTCTCCTTTTTTCTTTGAGGCAGGGTCTCACTATGTAGCCTTGGCTGTCCTGGAACTCATTATATAGGCCAGGCACACCTCAAACTCACAGAGATCCGCCTGTCTCTGCCTCTGCCTCTGCTGGGACTAAAGGTGTGACTCACTATGCTTGGCTATGATATATTCTTCTCTTAATGCTAATGAAACAAACAGAGTTCTAGGTAGTTTTGATAACAAATAAACGTTTGAAAATGACAGGGGGAAAAAGGCCCATCCTTTGCCAATTGGTAAGAGAGAATTCTGGTATTTTCCTATTTGAATCATGACGGTGTTATTATTATTATATTATTTTGTTCGAAACAAACATGAAATCCCAGATGCAACACACAGTGAATTTAAAGAAGAAACAACTTCGAAAGCCTTAATCTTTTGTTACATTTCAGATGTAAACCCACTAGAGAACATCCATCATCCAAGACTTTACCATCCTAAAGATGGCCTTCTTCTGAAGTGATAACAGAACTAAACGTCACAAACACTATTGCTCGTTATGCAATAGAGTTAGAAACTGATTGGCATGGCCTCCCAAAAAAGAATTTAAAAACTAGTGCTGATTGTTAATCATAATCCCACATAGGGCTGATTTAGGAAGGCGGCCCAGCGAGGATCACTGAACTGTGTTCCTAACTTCCGTCCCTCAGTGAGTGCTCCTCACATTTTAGTGTGTAGCTTGGGGCCACACTGGAGTCAGTGGAGTGAATGTGGTTGGTGGGTGGGATCGTGAGTGCAGAAGTGGTCTTAAGCCTGAGATACTCTGTGCCTTCTCTCAGCCCAGTGAGCTACTGGATGGCCTCTTCTTTATTAGAGGGCCTGGCTCAAGATTATTTACAGTTTTGAAGGGTGAAAATGAGGGTATCATTCCATGTCACCGTTTATAGATGAACATGAGAGTGTCATTTCAAGTGGGAAATATGTTTATGTACCGAGGAAATCCCGAGCTTCCCTGGGCAATCTCTCATAGCAGACATTTGTATCTAGGCAGTGTTTATTGATCAAGATGGGCAAGACTGGATAGAGTCAAAGTAATAGTGACAGCATCCCAGAAACAGGAGATCTTATATTTGCATTCCACTCCTCTAAACCAGAGTCCTCTTTTAAAGCACTCACTCAGTGTAAAGGTAATGTTGATATCTAAATATGTGTTTACAGCCTTCATGGATTTCAAGTGGTCTTTCAAGCTGTATTCCTAGTAAGAAATGGAAATGGTGGTGCATTTCTGTAATCTCAGCACTTGGGAGGCTGAGGAAGGAGGGCTAGGAGTTCAAGGTCAACCTCAGCTACATAATGAGCTCAAGGCCCTGTCTAAAACAAAACAAAAAAAAAACATATAAAATTTAAAAAATAAGGGAAATCTCTTTATCAATGTCTAGAACAAATAGTGGCCCATTCTTTACGCAAGAATTCACTCTTCATTCACATGAAGGTAAGGTGTTGGTATTTCAAACCTGATATCAAAGTCAATTCACTACCATGAGAGAATGATTTAAAAATTCTCCTTGGGGAAGGAGTTGATAGAAACTCAGACCAAGTTGCTTCAGATATCCTGTTGTCAACATATATCCGGTTTAGAGATTATAATGGAAAAACTAGGGATATGATACCAAGACAAAGGTGCTGAGATAAAGTACGGTAGTCTATTTATTGATTCATTTATTCAGTCAGCAAACATTCACTGAGTGCTCACCCTAGGCAAAGCACTAACCTTGGAGAGAAAGGTAGGTCTTTGATCTCAAAGACACTGTGTGGGAGAAGATGGATTTTTTCTTTTTTAGACAGATAATTACAGTTCAGTGCAAAAGGGAGTCACTTAAAGTCCAAAATGCAGTAGTACCTCAGGGGAAGATGTACCTTTGTCTGGCAGGAGGAGGAAAATTGATGTTTGAGCTCACTCCTAAAGGAAGTAAAAGGTATTCTAGGTAGAGGAAACGGTATGCGCAAAGCCCAGAGGTGATGGGGAAGCCTGCCATTGCCAGAGAATCATACCTACTTTGTATTACTGGAACATAAACTGTAAAGAGAATGTTGGAAGAAAAACTGAGGGGTGGGTCCAAGTTAAAAGTTAAAGACCTTAAAGAAGTTAATATTTTATCTTGTGTACCAGACCAAAAAGCCATTGTAAACATCTGAACATAGAAGCATGTTCTAGGAAAGCCATGTTGTCCAAAGAATAGAAAATACAGATTGAAAATAAGAGCCGGTGAGTAACAGTAGTTTTCACGGCTGCTGTTGTGGTGTAAGGGTGCTAAAGAGAAATAAACTTCATTAAATAGATCTGCGCCCTGGAAGCCTGGCAAGAATGAAAGCATAAAGGTATTTTCTAGAGAAATATTCTCTTCTTTTTAAAAAGAAAATGACTTCTCACACATTGCAGTGGTTAATTTTGGTGTGACCTGCACGTACCTTTAAAATGTGTGCATTGTTTTACTTAGGTGATTGGCAAGTAACTGAGTGGATGTTTCTATTACTGTAGCGGAAGATGGTACAGTTGCAGAAAGAATGCTACCCGAAGCCAACTGACTTGCCTGCCCATCTCATGTTTTAGTCTTTGAAGGACTTTGAGGAAGCTGCTGTATCTCCCTGAGCCACCCTGTCCCTCTTTGTAAGGTGAAGAGCACAGGGTAAAGGACCCTGGACTCACAACTTTTTCACTCACTAATCGCTCCTAATGTTTATTTCTTACTTCATCTTAGTACTTTTTATTTACTTATTTTTTTTTAACAGTTTGAAGAGGGATAGAAGTATTTCAGAGATGCGCCCCCCCCACACACACACACTAGGGTGTCATTTAAGCACAATTTCACTTTTGTTTCTCCTCGCTTAACTCGCTTAGCCTTCTCCCAGGCAGGGGTGAGGATGCTGGTTGTTTGGAAGCATCAGGCTTACTGCTCACATAAATCACATTGTATCTTCAGATGAACCAAAAGAGGAGTACTATTTAATCACTTTCTGGGCCTACTCAGCTAAATGGACAATTTAAGCTCTAATATTTCGGTTATGGATTTTCCTGTCCAAAATGATTCTGTTTGACTCAGGTCAAATGATTGCATGGTCTTAGTAAAAGGTAGTGTTGTAAAAAAACTGAGGTCCTAGAAATGACTGAAAGTGTGCTGCTTCTAACAACAGCTCCTTACTTAAACTTGTGTATTTCTTTGGAAACTTCCTGTTACTTAATGCTTTTTCCTTCCCACTTAAAGGCTGTTTACTTTATTCATGTATCTTCTAGTGCTCCTGGAGCTCCGTGGGGCTTGTACCTACAAAACATCGCAGCAGAACCATTAGTAGGCTGCAGAGACGTGCAGGGGTCCCAGGGCAAATCAAAATGTTTTTTAATGTATGACATGTTTGAAGTTGGTGAAAATTCACGACTTCTCTCCATCAGGCCTGTCTCAGATTAAGTCATCAGAGAAAGGTGAGTGCAAAGAATTTCATTTAATATTTTAAGATTCTGGAATCCTTCCCATTGCAAAGAATCCATGCAAGTTTCATGGATTTGTTTTTAGCTCTGTTCTGTTTAGTAGACTGATTAAAAAGTAAAAGAAAATTAGCAGTTCACAGTTGCCTTTCAGAACTTCCTGCTTATACCATTGCCCAGATATACAACTTTTAAAGAGAAATTGAAATGTGGTTTGAGAATATAGTCACCAAATGTAAATATGCAAAATATGTATGAAAGACCACATAAGTACCGTTAACATTTATTACTTCTTATGGCATAGAAATAGCTTCAAATGTATCTTTCAAAACGAAAAATAAAATATTCAAGAAAATCCTAGGAAATAAAAGAACCCAAAAGGCTGCAGATATAGTGATCAGCTGTTATTAAGTAAAAATCCATTGAAAGCCAAATAAAAGGCATTGTGTAGTGTGTCCCGGCTAAAGCTGAGAACACAAGAGCATCGCAGTTAATTAGAACCAATCAACGGGATGCTTTGCGACACCTTTCACACGAGTACACCATCTGATCTTCATGGTCCTCATTTCCCACAGTGTTGTTGCAGAAAGGACAGGAAGGACATATTTGACTCACTACACTCCATGACACATTTTAATTTCTCTTCCCTCTCATTCTTTTTAAGTAACTGTTTTGGAAATAAGATCTTGAAAAACAAAAATCCTCCAATGTTGTTTTAGGTGTGCTTTCAGATAATCCGACTCAAAGTTTTGTTTTAATTTTATATGCATTTGAGCATGAGAAAAATACTGATTTTAAAAATAAAGTTTAGATTATGAATTTGAATTATTATATGAGTTTTGTATGGCTATTGTAGTTGTGGGGAAAAAAACCCTGAGCCTATCCTGAGCCACTCAATACAGGGGTATTATGAATGATTATTATATTGCAAGTAATTGTCACATTACATCTATTCTCATATTAACACAGTACTGAACTAAGTTAACTACATAATATCGACACTATGTATCTTAAGGGAAGATACAGGACTTAACACTACCCTGTTTTCACAACTTATTGAGTGCTTGCTTTTACCCAGAAAAACTTAGCTTTAGGTTGATTTCTTATTCTCAGGAAAAACATTGCTAGGGAAAAATACTGCTTTTATCCTATTTTCATGAAGTTCACAGTGTGTTTCTTGTAAGCAGTATTTAAAGTTTTGCCATGTAGCCTACGTAAAAAAAAATAAAATAAAATCTGGTGGTGGTTTGCTGTTCGTCATCTAACCTGAAAGGCAGACTATTCTGAGCCACTGAGGTGCTTCAGAGCATTTTAAAAAATAACCTATGAAAAAATATTCACACGTTTTGACAAGTTTCTTGTCAAGGTTTGCCCCCTTTAAAAAGCTAGTTTGTGTACAGCTAGCAGACAGCCTTTTTTGGAGGCATAACCAGCAATAAAACCGGTTGCTCTAAGTGAGATGTCTTAGAAGTCCATGGTCCAGTCTCCAGTGTTTATAAAGCATGGTTTGTCCTTGCAAATGAGCTGCTCTCAAACTCTTCAGCCATCTCCTGGTAGAAGGAAACATGCTTTGGAGGAAAGCTAAGCTGTCTGGCTTTTGTTTATTTATTTGTTTTTTTCTGGTCTGCATATTGTCTCCTCTTACTTCATACAAGATGTGGCTTTTTCCCTCTTCCTCGCCAAACCCATCTCAAAAATAAATAAACAAACAAACAAATAAATAAATAAACAGGGAAAAGAAAAAACACTTTGCTAAATATTCCCTTTCTTGAAAACTCATATGCCTGCAGAAAGAAAACAAGTTTTGAGAACCATCCTCTGCCTAGCACTAAAGTGTTTCTCCTCTTTGCGCAGATTTACTCTCCAGCTCGGCGAGAGGGTGCATCTGTGACCCTTAGCAAACCTATCCTTCAGATCACCAGCCTCATGACAAATATTTTAGTTTGGATAATCATTTCACAAATAATAACATAAAGGTATGTTGGGATATGATTTCCTTCTCCTATTAAAGACACAGTAACACTTGTATTTAACTCAAGACGGCTGCATTTGTCCTGCAGGGCTGGCTGTAAATGTTAGCTGCTTTCCCAGACAGCCGTTTCTGTAAGTATCAGCCCGAAGTTTGCTCTGTTGCCCACACATTGATTTGTAGGAATTTGGGGTAATCGTGGTCTAAAACATGCATTACGAAAACTCTGCTTACCTTTAAAAAACAGCATTTTTTAAAGCAAACATTTTAAGTAGAAAAGTCATTTGATAAAAATAATTGGTTCAGCCGAAACAGGGCTCACATTCTTCTGCCAGATAATGATTCGTTGCAACTCTAACCTCAGTGGTATTCATTAGACACAGTTCTCATTCAGCTTAAAGTCCTGGGTGGGTGGGGGGGGGGCAGTGAATTGGTTTAAAAATAATTTTAAAGAAGTAAACAAACGTGGGGGTGGGTGGAATAAAATCTCTATCAGATTGACTTTATGTGATTCGGTTCCTCAAAAAATTTTTTCAAGGGGTAGGAATGCCCTCTGCTTTACATCAGGACAAGAGCGCCTTTTAAACTGGGGAGCTTGAAGAAAAGACCTTTGCTTAACAGATGGTAGGTTAACTGAGCCATAAAAATGATCCAGATTACAATATTAGGAAGACACTGAAGTTTCATAACTTTGGAACTCATGTAATGCTGGTCTTTAATAAATGGCACCTTTGGAAAAATAGTAAAGCTGTTACAAGCAACTTCTGGGACTTGCAAGTCCAGGATCAAATTATTTTATTGTGTTTCTTTGGCTTTCTTAACTTGGGGAATTAGGAAAAATTATATATTTCAGATTGTCTTCAGGCAGTGGGCCTATGTAGATGGTATGCCATCAAAGCAAAAGCATATAAACAGACTTAAAGCAACTGCATTGTTATGATGACTGTTATTTGATTTTAAAAATAACCAACCTATATGGAATGAATATAAAACAATGCAGATTCTTATCAATATCACAAAATATTCTTTAAATAGTTAAGCAATTAATTTAAAAGCCTCTTGCATGTGATACATTAATACCCAGTCATGTATCTTGAGACCTATATGCATTTAAATTTTACAGATCAGCAAAGTTTTTAGCTGTATATTGTATCAAGGTGAAGTTAGTCTGCAGCAAGCTAGTTGAGTTCCTTTAACAAAGTTTTGACGTTTAACACTGCTTTTAATAGTGCTGGTTTAGCTGCAAAGCTATTGTTAATCTGCTAATGTTGCAAACATTTTTTATTAAAAGAGCTCAGGATTGAGAACAATACCACGATGCTGATAAATATTCACTTCCTTTACTACTTTATCTTACACATTTTTAAATCTCTTTAGAAGCATAATTATGTATTATTTTAAAGGGACGAGTAAATAAATGTACTTAGGATCCAAATTTACTCTAATGAAAGGAAATTCAAAGCCCTCAACAGGACCACGAGTTCCTCACTTGCCTTCACTTGATCTATCTTGTATATAAAGCGAGCTGGCAAAATTAACTATCGAACACTAAGTAAAATGAGAAATCCATGGAGAGAATAGGCAAGAAGGGACAAGGAGGAGTGTCAGGAAATGATATTTTCCCATCAGTGGATCGGCATGCATACATTAAAGGTATAAAAGGCAGCGGGAGAGAAACAAAAGCTCTCCGCTAAGGATCCTACAAGTCTGAATTAACAAAATGGGGAAAAAAATGAAATCATTCTGCTTAAACCTGCTCACTAATAAAAGGAGAATCGCTTTTGTTAAATATGCTTGGTGTGATTATCAAGCAAAATTTTTTTCTCCCAGACATCTATGAATAAAACATGCAGTTTGAGCATTAGGTAAACAAACAATAAATGGATGAGTTCAGTCGCAACATAACAACATTTTATTTAGAAAACATATATAATCATATTTGTATTGGCAATCCAAATTTAATGACTTCTTTCAGTAAAGGCAAAATGCCTTACAAATAACATCTAATGCATAAGGGTTCCTTATTCTTCGCCCATTTTTTTTTCTGTTTTCCCAAAGAAAGAGATTTTAAAGGTCTCTGCTGAACCATACATATAAACTAGAAGAAGTCTGGCTATTTTGGAAATTTTTCTTTTAAATCAAAATAATTGTGGTTTACATATGCTTCCATGTATATATATATATACACACACACACACACACACACACACACACAATTTCTGGGACAGAAGAGAAAATGTCTCTAGTCTATGTAGCTTGGGTTGATTGAAATAGGGCTGCAGCTGAATAGCAGTCTTTGGCTTATTAGCCATTTCATTAACACCACATCTGTAAAATATGAATGAGAAGAAACCATTTACAATAAAGAAAGCAAACAACAGAATGAATTTCCTCTGTTGGTGTTTTACAAGACTGTTAGACAGAGAATGGGGGGGAAGAACTCTCTTTAGACGATGTCACTTAATTAAGTAAAGCGTCCTAATCAGAGTCCCCTCCAATTGTAATGACTGTAGGGAGTCAAGTACATTTCTGTCTATATTAGAGTATCTAACTGCAATGATTTATTGATATTTATTTTAGAAGTACAACACAAAAGCAATAAAACAGCAGACGCAGGGAGAGAGGGAGCGTGCCGTAGCTTTCTGAGGTGCGGCAGGAACACTTTGAAAACATTCCTAATTTTCTCGCGAGAGGTTTTGCTATTTAAAATCAGGGCACACCTCTCGAGAAAAGTGTTACTTTCCCCGCATTTGATTCTTTTTTCCCACGTGTTCACTGCGACATTTCTTTGTCCGTTGAGTGAATCATTGATTCACTTTCTTCACTGCAAGAATCACTGCAAATGAGTGGATGGGTACCTGCTGTTTTCTGCAGTGACATTACTGGATTGCCATCTACACTGATTTTAGTCTTAAAATACAGCTTCTCCGTATGAGAGAGATTCAGGGAAGGAGAGTAAATACGCTGTATAGGCAGGCAGACGTTGGCTGCCCTCCAAGTTGCACACAGCATAAACCTGTTTATCTGCCACATTTCACAAATCTCAAAAACATGTGAATAATCAGGCGAGCAACTGGATAAATGTTTCACACTAGGGAGCCTAACCAATATTCTGATGAGAGGACATGAGGATGCTAAGACATTGGTACAAATAGACTCGAACTGTAGAAATGGCGCCTAATAAAGTTGATTAGTGGTTCAAAGAAGAAAACAGTCTGTACTAAAATAAATCTGAAGAGCTACCTCAATCCTGTGGGCTTGGTTTGGTGTATTTATGTGCAAGCTTTCTGGAGAATGGAATAAAATAAAATATGTGCTCTCACCCATATGCCATTTGAATCATCAGTGCCAATGTGCCTTTGGGCTTTCTTCAGTTGGTTGAGATCATTTATTTCTACGAACTCAGATCTAAATATTGGAGGACAGTGTTTTCAAACTCAAAGTCACACCAGCACATACGCTTGAAACTGAATTGCCAGGTGGGCTTACAACCTGTCCATTTTGAAGAAGCAACTTTTCTTGGAAAGTTGTGTTCCTTTTTTTTAAACTGCAGAACTTGAATATTTGGGTATTAAATGAACTAGGGAATCTAGGCTTTTACTGTGTTTCTTTGTTTTGCATTAGTTCCGATTCTTGCTTTTTGATTTGCTGATTTTTTTTAACCCCCTTTGCTTTATCCCAGTGATCATTGGGCCTGAGCACTCAGTTGCAAAGTCGCAGCTCTCTAAGCCTGCAGCACTGATCTTCAAAGCTCACCAGGAAAAGCTCAAGGTTATTTATGAATTGTAGGCTTGGTTCACATCCATGAGCTAGACCTGGCTATAACTACAGTGAGATAAATTGTTTCCTTGCTTGACATGCCTATATCTTTTTTTGGTTTGTTTTTGTTTTTGTTTTTTGAGACAGAGTTTCTCTGTGTAGCCTTGGCTGTCCTAGAATTCAGTCTGTCAACCAGGCTGACTTTGAACTCATAGATACGCCTGCCTCTGCTTCCTGAGTGCTGAGATTAAAAGTGTGCACCACTTTTAATCAGTTGTCTTGTAATGAAGACACCAGCTTACTATATGAATGTAGGCTTCTCTACATTTATAAACACAAAATACTCTTCCACACTGAAGAGTCACAGTCCACCAAGGCAATTAAATAAACACTGCACTCTCTATGATGTTTTTCATACTGCAGAAAGTAAATTTGCTAAAACTCTCCAACTCTGAAATTTTGTTAAAATACAGGCAAAGATGTCATCATCTTAGCAACAAGTAGGTGACCTGCACCTTGATGTCCCAAACAATATTCTGCTACATTTGAGCTTTTTCATTAAAGCCTTGCCCCCAAGAGAACATATGTTGAGCCCATTGTACTGGCCAGGTGTTTTTTTGTGCCTTGTCATTTTCTCATCTTCCTCCCCCTCTCTTTCTCTTCCTCTCCCTCTTCCTCCTCCCTCTTTTGTCTCAAGATACAAGGATTAATTGAATGGCTCCAGTTATCAGGATGTGAAAGTCTACATCAGAATCAGTCTACTTGGAGCATACTCTTCTTCAGCAAAGCAGGTATTTGCATAAGGTGGAATTGTCTTTTCTTGGTCACTTCTCCCTGACCTTGCAAAATATGACACATTTCTTCCATTATTTTAAGTAAATTGCTTTGAAGACTTTGCAGGAAACAACAAAGGAACTAAACATGTTTTTAAAAGATGTGCCCTGGTGAGCCGAGCCATGGTGTGTGCACACCTTTAATCCCAGCACTCAGGAGGCAAGAGGCAGGTGGATCTCTGCGATTTCGAGGACAGCCTGGGCAACACAGAGAAACCTCGTCTCAAAAAACAAAACAAAACCCCAAACAAACAAAAACCAAAAACACGTGCCCAGGTAAGTAAGAAATGGAAGTATATGGGAATTGAAGGGTGATAGTAAAGTTACACAATCTGGTGAAGAGTATGAAGACTTACCACACAGAGTTTTGTAACCACATGGCATTTTACTAAGTTTTCTGCATGTGCTAGGCTGGGGGAAATAGACCCACAAAGTTGAAATCAGTTCTGTGAACCTCAGTTAAGGTTAACCATAGCTGTTTTCTCAGCCATAGTGAACCTCTGTTAAATAGAGTTTTTGAAAGTGATGATTCTTTTGAGTCAAACATGATCACCAAACACCACATAACTTAAACACGGAAGGAACTCAAGAAATAATCGCCTGTGTAAGTGAACTTTGCGACTACAAAAACAATATGTAAAGCATCTAAAGTAAAAACTATCCCATGTGTTCTCTCGTTCCCTCAGGCCTGTTCCTCAATGATGACCATTAGTAATAACCTCTTACATTTTTAAACAGATATCTTTTTCATTCCCACGTAAGCATGTTTTCTTTTAAATAATAAAATTGTACACTACATTGGCTGTTTTAAGTCGACTGATTTTTATTCACTTAGCAATGATGTTGTCCATTGCTCCCCAATCTACACAATGAGGTTTGCCTCATTCTTCTAGTAGCTGTGAAGGATGCTATATAAGATGGCATTATGAATAAAAGAGCCATTAACATACTGATGGAAAGTTATTTTATTTAATTTTTGCCTCTCAAAATTATGGTTCAGTAAACATGCACACTATGTGTACTTTTATAAGTGTACCAACAGAATTAATTCCTTGAAGTGGAATCACTAGATAGAAACACATTTGCAATTTTTAAGTGTTATCCCTACCCCTTATTGATACAACCAAAGAAGTTGTACCAGTTCACCTTTCTCTGGCAGCGTCTGAGGGATCTTAGCAAGAGCTGAGCTGAGATTTGCACATAGGATGCCTCTGTCTGCCCTGCTATTTTTTCAAAGTTGGCTAAACATAGTTCATTGGCTTCTGCGATGACTGATGACGACCTTGTAGAAAGAGAAACATTCATTATAGCCTCCTTGCTAGGGTTGAGCCTCTAGAGCTGTGGGGGGATGCTGCTCTTAGAAGGAGTGGGTGAAGCATAGTAGCTAGGTCTGTCTTACCTAGGCCTTTCACTAGCAACTTCCCTAAGTGTGGGAGCTGTGGAGCAAAACCGGAGCTTCCACGAGGATCCGTGGGAGAAGCTAAATTAGAGCCATGCTGCCCGCTCCCTCCTCTCTCCTTCTTCCTCTGTCTATCTCTGTACAGGTTCTGCTTTAAGGGTGCACTCACGTTTCTCTCCTCCTCGGCTTGAATTCAAAGTGTGTGCTCTTCTCAGTCCCCATGGCTTCATCAGGAAGGAGTTCTCTAGGTTTCCTCTCCACCTTGTCATTCAGCCTCGGTGTATAATTAACCTAGAGGCTTACCTGACATTGACCCAGTCCCCGGATTGAAGAGTTAGCCGTATCCTTGAAACTGCCACTCCTTATTCAGTACTTTCATCTTTATCAGGCCTATTTTCATCTTGAAATATAAACTCAGAAATGCCCCAATCCGCACCTGAACCTAGCCCCTAAGTTTAAGGGTTATGCCAGTCTTATCGAAGTTATATTTATAGTAGGACATCTGGTTTGTATTCAGCACTAACATAATAGGCACTACAGTGAAAACTGTGGGTCTCTATCCCTTTGGAGGTTGAACAACTCTTTCACAGGGGTCACCTAAGACCACCAGAAAACACAGATATTTACATCGTGATTCATAACTAGCAAAAATATAGTCATGAAGTGGCAACAAAAATAATTTTATAGTTGGGGTCACCACAACATGAGGAACTGTGTTAAAGGGTCACAGCATTGGGAAGATTGAGAACCACTGCTCTAGAAGCTTATAAAATCACATGGAGACAGACAGCAGAAACCAAATAACCAGATGTATGCCACTCTTTGGTAAGTGTTAAAAACATCCAAATTAAAATTC
Organism: Peromyscus eremicus; assembly: GCF_949786415.1. NCBI lineage: Eukaryota > Metazoa > Chordata > Mammalia > Rodentia > Cricetidae > Peromyscus > Peromyscus eremicus. Next base: position 26,070,120 of record NC_081430.1, on the reverse strand, counting down.
TATGACCTCTCAATTCTGGAAACATCCTACAGCTGTACCTGTGCATGAACAAAAGGCAGACTGCTCAATGCAGCATTGTATGTACAGTAAGAGTTAAGGGACCTTTTGTTTATTGACAAGGAGGAGATACTCTCCAAGGAATAACACTGAGTGACCCAGGATAAATTTCACATGATGAAAACAAACAATGGGCCGGGTGGCCGGGTGGTGGCGGCGTACACCTTTAATCCCAGCATTCAGAGCCAGAGGCAAGTGAATCTCTGTGAGTTTGAGGCCAGTCTGGTCTACAGAACGAGTTCCAGGACTGTTAAGGCTACACAGAGAAAACATGTCTCAAAACAAAAACAACAACAACAAAAGCAAACAAGGTAACATGTATAATGTATGCTTTCCTCTGTAGAAAAAAAAACTGTGAAATAATGTGTATTAATGCCTATTCATATTTATAGGCCTGTGCTGAAGGTGATTCAGTTATCTTTTTTATATAAAAAGATATGGTGGCAGTCCCATAGATTACCATGGACTTGGAAAGTTCCTACAGCCTAGACACATCTTATCCATTATAGCACAGTAACTCACATGCTTGTAGTCACATTGGTGCAGACAGACCTACTGTGCTGACGGCTATATTGACGTATAATGTGCAATACTGGATATCGTTGATAATGATTATGTACTTGCTATGCTAGACTTTTTTCTCCTTAGTAAGAAAGAGTGTGCTATAAAACAGGCTTCCATTTCACTCTAGAAGCAGCTTTCATGTTCATCCCATTTTCTGCCTGCCTTAAGGGGACTTGTCAAGTTAGTCAGAGCAAGTACACTTTATGTGGTTCACTTGGAGGCAAAATTGCTTAGCGATACATTTCTCAGAAATAATCCCTATCATTAAATGACATGTGACTACATATAAAAACATTGGAAGACCCCCCACGCTCTCCCCTCCCCCCAAAAAAAACCACAGTAAGAGCTAGCTTACAGTGGGCATTTAAGTCAGGGGTTAAATGTAACCTTTCAACCTATATCTCTTTATGATATTTTAATTTTATTATTTTCCTCTTCTAACGTGTGTATATTTTTATTATCATATATTAACTATACATAATAATGGGTTTCATTATGACAGTTTCACTAATGTGTTTTCATGTTTGCTATATTCACTCTCTTTTGGCCCCCTCCCATTTCCGCTGACCGCCTTCCTTCTGTCCCAACTAGTCTGCACCCCACTTCTCTTCTCTCTCCTCTCTCTCTCTCTCTCTCTCTCTCTCTCTCTCTCTCTCTCTCTCCCCACCCCCATATGTTTCATTCTGGTTGCTAACAGAGTCATTGGTGAGGGGAACATGAGCAGCTTACTGTGGCTACATCACTGAAGAAAATGTATCCCCCTCCTCAGAAACCAGTAACTGCTTATGAAACCTGAGGGAAACTGTTGGCTGCTTAGGAATCCTCAGGGAGGGGCAGGCCATTTTAGTTTTTCAACTACTTGAATGTTATCTATAAAAAGCATCATATTAAATATTGTTAAATTTTAAAATCAAATCCCTCCTTCACAGAGTGTTTCCTGAGGCATTTGGAAGTGCTTGGCTACATTAACATGGGATACAGAATTTGAATGGATGAAGAAGCTCTAAGCGGAAGACAGACAGACAAGCCCTGGATTTTCTTACTTATCCATAAACCCATTGTCTGTTTTGAGCAGGTCTAGGGGAAAGAATACTATACAAAGTTCTCAAAGTGGCTATTTCTCATGAGCAGGGCACATCTTAAGACAGGAGAAGAGTGTTAGGAGGAGAGCTCAGGCTTCATTCTAAGTGACTCCCCGAGGTTTCCCATGTGAACTCATGATTTGCCCATGCCTTGAACTAACCTGTTGAAGCTCCCAAGATGAACCATGTGAATGTTCTCTTCTTCAAGATTTAAATAAAAGTGTTACACTGAGTTGCAGAGAAGAGGAATTAGCTACCTTACCACCAAGACGCTGCTCTTCTCAATAATAATGTGCTCCACAAAATTTCTCAGAACATCACATTAAGGTGATTTGGGGAGAGGTATTGGGATGAAATTAGATCTGGAGAATTCTTTGGACTCTTCCATGAACTGAAATTAGGATATTTTACAAGAAGATCATACAGAATTTTTTTAAAAAATGGGAAAAAGATGCTGATGATTTCATGATTGTAAATGACATTGTCAAATGAATGTGAAAATTCAAACTCATCACACAAGTCACACAAGGACACAAATGAAGAAAACTCCAGGTCCCTGTCTTTCTCTGCATTGGGTCTCCTCACTGCTACTCTCCTGGCTTTTCAGCTTCCCTGCCCTGCCCCAGCACTCTACCTAACAGATAGGCTTGGTTTTCTAGGACACGAGTGGTGGATGGCTGGGGGGATGGAGGTCAGAGATCATAAAGATGATGACTCCTGTTTTCTTCCTTGCGCTCACCCCACCGAATGCCACCACCACCTCTCACAAACGTGTGTTTCCCAGTCGTATGAGAACTTCAGATGTGCTAAAATGTCCACGGAGCTTATCCAGCCCACATCTCGTGTTGGTTTCTTTTCAGGAAAACTAGTGGTACATTATTTTATTTTTATGAGCTTACCGTGTAAATGCGAGCCTGTTAAGTGAGTTATTGCCAGCAATCAGGACCATTTGTTACATAACATCAATAAGAGGGACTCAGGTGAGAAACAACTCTGATTGTAGGTGTTTAGTCCCAATGTACATCAGTTGTAACTCCTTAAATGTATTTCTTCTAGCAGCTAATTTGAAATACTTTATCAGTGAAAGTCTTAGCACAACAGTTATACAAACATACATAGAAAAACATGAGGAAATTAAATCAGACTTATAATGTAAACCTTAACAAAATGATGGCTTAATTTATACTCACTTTGTAATTTTAACTAAATATTGTGGTAAGTAGTTCTTACTTAAATCCTAAGTATATGGGCATTTATTATACACAATATGAAAATACTTCAAGAGGCTTGTGATTAACGCTGTGGTATTCAAGCATTAGTTTACAGCGACTTTCAATCAAAGACAAAAGGTTCAAGCAGATGATGAAACACGTTAAAAAGATGTATGTGTACACCCAAGGACTTAATTCAGACCTGCTCACAGTAACTCAGTTCGAGTTTTTATCCACAGCAAGTATCCCTGGAGCTTGACACAGGATTATTCTTAGGGCAGAGTGGCCAGACAAAGTACAAGATTGCCTAGTTAACTTTCATTTCAGATCAGCAATGAATATTTTTCATATAAAATTATATTCCAGACATTGAGTACAGTATGCTATCCCCAAAGGGCAGTTATTAGAAAATCAACTATCACTGAATACCTTGCACGATTGTTCTTTTCTAGACATGGCAATTCTACCCTAGAGGTTCTAAAGAGTTCCTACCTATCTCCTTCCCTGACTTCCATAGCTTAACTTGAGGTCTCTCAATCATGAAGACACTTGAACATGTATGTGCTTGTTTTTTTAAAGGATGATACCTGGAAGACTGCAAACCCCCAAATCTAAATGTCAGTCAAGCATGGTGATCTGACTTACATACTGATTGCTATGTTTTGCATGCAGTTTGTTCCCCAGTGATCACATGTGGAAGCCTATTCTTCACTGCCGCCAGGGAAGGGCGATGGGGTCTTCAAGAAGTAGGACCTCATGAGAGGCTGTTAGGTCATTGACTGTATTGTGCTTAGATGGGATTATGACAGTTCTTATGGACTCTGGGTTAGTTCTAGTGAGAGTGAGTTATTGTAAGAGCAAGACCAACCTCTGAGCTCTTAAATTGCTCTCTAACTTCCTATCCTAGGGTACCATCTCCTTTCTTCAGAAGTGGTCTCCCTATTTTGGTACTGACTTCCAAGGGGACCTCACTAGAACTAAGCTGAAGCCAGAGCCATGGTGTGTTTGACAGTGCTCCTGGGAAGAAGCGAACAAACATATTACCTCCCATCCCCAGATAGGGAACCAGCACAGACCAAAGTAAGGATATTATCAAAGTCCAATTGGTGAACTAGGGTGTTTTATTGGGATTACTTAAAGAGGCAGAAATAACTCAAAGACAGCTGCATCACCAAAGTCTACCCCAGCACGGGTGCAAGATCATGAAAATTGGAATCCTGGAGGACACTGCACAACCTTAGACAGTTGTGAGGTTGGAGATTGGAGAGTGTTCTTTACAGGTAGTTAAATTGGTCTGAGCCTCTTCCATCCAGCTTAGCTGGACTCTGCTTCTTCCAGACATCTCAGCTTCTCTAAGTGTCTCTCAGCAGTCCTTACTGCTTATATGTGTTTGGCAGAGGGAGGAATCTGGTGAATCTGGTCAGTTTTAGGGATTTCCTGGAGCTTTTGAGTTGTTTACTTCCTGAACTTCATGACAGTGCATATCATCTTCCCTTAGAACATACTATGTCTTCGTGAGCTTCCCTCCAAGATGGAAGTTGACTGCAGAGGAACTCACTGTGCTCTGGAGTCTTTAGAACTATGAGCTTAATAAACCTCCTTTCTTTAAAAACGTACCCAGCTTTGGACATTTCAATATAGAAACAAAACAGAAGGTAGCATATTCCCCCACTCCCTTCTACTTATGCTTGTTTCCTCTTGAGAATTTTGTTCATGTTTTCAAATAAAAATTTAAACATCAGTTAATGGAGAGAGGCTGCCATGTCACTAGTTGTAGTGCCAAGAAGACATTTTCTTTGTTTTTTATTTCTCTCTCTCCTTGAATTTGAATGCAGTGCTAATTCTTTGAAAGCATGTTCTTAATGTTTGGTACCACTTTTCAAAGAGCACACAGATGTGACGTGAGTGAGGAGAACCCTTCTCAGCTCAAGTCTGCTCTCATGGATCTCATGGTCTTTTAGAGCTTTGATGAAGTTGGGTTCTCTAAGGTTTGGCTTACTATTTTCTAAGTGAGGCCAACTGAGAGCACTACAAGTGTCCAGCAACCAAAGAAATGGAATATCATTGGTGGACTAGGAAACAAAACACATAGAATTGGCAGATTTGAGAGTGATTTACTTCAACTAGCTGTGAGATCCCATGCAGACCATTTAGCCTTCACGATGCCTGATTTTCTTTTCAATAAAGCGGGGATGTTGCCAGGTGGTGGGGGCACACGCCTTTAATTCCAGCACTCAGGGAGGCAGAGGCAGGCAGATTTCTGTGAGTTCAAGGCCAGCCTGGTCTACAGAGTGAGTTCCAGGACAGCCAGAGCTACACAGAGAAACCCTATCTTGAAAAAACAACCAAACAAAAATCAAACAGGGATATTACAATAACTATACAGCAAGAAAGCACATGTAGAAATAATTTATAAACTTCAAGTCCTATCTAGATGTTAGTAGTGTTTGTTGATGATGATGAGGGAGATCATGGTCAAGACAAAAAATTACAGGTAGTCACACACACCCATATACATATGTATGTAATTTATGTAAATATTATTATATACTGCAGTGCTAGAAATTGAATTTCTGGCCTCATGCACACTAAGAAAATGCTCTGCTATTGATCTGCATCTCCAATCCCCAGGAGAGAGTTTAGAGTTTTTTTTTTTGTTTTTTTTTTTTTATTTAGTGTGTATGTGTAGTTGTGCATTTGGGAACACACATACCATGGCACATGAGTAGAGTTCAGAAGATAGCTTACAGGAGTTCATTCTCTCCTTCCACCACATAGAACTAGAGCTCTCCTCATACCACGTAGAATGAGGGCATCAGACTTAGGTCATCAGGTTTGATGGCAAGGGCCCTTACTCACCAAGACATCTTGCTGGTCTCTATAGTAGAATTTTAAATGTTTACTACCTACTCAATTCATAAGAACTCTACATGTATGATCACTGTTTTTATATGAGTTGAGACAATAAAGGCACTGAAAACAAACTCAACGCCATGTATTTCATTCATCCATTCATTTGCTCACTCTAGACAGGGTCTCTTGTAGTCCAGGTGGCCTTAATCTTGCTATGTAAGTGAGGATAACCTTGAACTCCTGACCCTCTTGCCCTCACCTTTCAAGCCAAATCACAGGAGTGTTCCATTATGGCTAGCCAATTCCATGTATTTTAGAAATACTTTTTTATAGGAAATATTCACCTGTATTTTTATTTATTTAAAAAATATAACAAAATAAAATATAATAAGATAAAACAAAGACTGTCACACCAACATCAGGAAAAGAGCCTAAGAGAAGGCACAAGAATCAGAGACCCACTCATTCACACACTCAGGGAAGAAGGCCTCACAAAGCGCTAAGCATGAGGCTGCCTGGTAACTGACGGTTCCTTCCGTTCTCTGTGCACTGCCGGTCCTATTTTGTTTTGCTTTATCTGCCATTGATAAGCATGCTCTGGTTTGTTCTCTAGTTTCACCTCTGTAGTTTATAAAGCTACCTATGAAATTCCAGGTGGGCACTGGGGTTTGGGAACTTGAAGAGGTGGGTCTTCTGTCTTCTTCCCTTTGACACCCACGAGTGTGTCAAACAAGGTGCCTCATGTCATACATACACACGCATTTATTTTGGATGTGGCGGGGGTGGGGGTGGGGGTGAGGGGGAGTCAGGCTCTTGCTGTGTCCCCCAGGCTGGCCTCTAAGTCACCATGATCTTGCTTTCCCCATCTCGCAAGCGCCGGAGTTACAAGCATGCACCACATCCGACTCCACATCAATGATTTTCTCATCTTCAGCCATGTTTTGCAGTGATAGGACCCTCATTAGATTTGAGTCATTTTGTGTACTCTCTCAGAACTTACAAGATCCTGGCTTCCTCTTTCCTTTACTAAGTTGAGATGGGGTGTTTCCATTCACTGCAGAAAGAGGCCGCCTTCTCCAGATAGTCTCGTTATACCTGTTATCTTTAGTCATCAATAACTGTTATTAGTGGGGTTTGAAGCTTTGCTCGGCACTCATTCATTTCCTTTACTTATTTCCACATGATGCGTCCTATTTTCTCATTGCTCACCTCTAAGCCACGTCCATGGCATCATTTAGTACGCCCCTCACTTCTTTTTGCACTTATTTCTTTCAATTCTTTGCTGAGCTTCAGGAACACGTGGTTGAAAATACTGCATGTTCTTTTGTTAACTGCTGTCTCAATATAAGCTAAGCAATATTTTTTCCATTACTGTTCTTAACTATTTTTAAAAGATTTATTTTATGTATATGTGTGTATATGCTCAAGTGTATATACACCCTGTGTGTGCAGGTCCCTTTGAAGACTGGAAGAGAGTGTGGGATTTCCTGGAGCTGGACTTACAGGCAGTATGAGCTGCCCAGTGCAGGTGCTGGGACTGGCCCTGCGTCCTCTGCTCTTAACCACTGTGCCACCTTTTCAGCCCGCATTAAGTTTTTCTTTTGTTTGAGATGGGGTCTCTCTCTGTGGCCCTGGCTGCCCTAGAACTTGCTGTGTAGACATGCTGTTTCCTGGAACTCCTATGTGATGTCAAACTCACAGAGATCCTCCTGCCTCTGCCTCCCACATGCTGAGATTAAAGGCATGCACCACTATGCCAGGCTGTAACTATCATTTTTTGATAATGTCTATATACTCCACTTTATTGATACTCCATGCTTTACTGGACTATTTTTCCATATTCAGGCACCTGCATGTTTATACATCTTTGTTCACACTGTTTTGCTATACTCAGTTATTGTAGCTAGAGTTTTCCTTCCTGGCCCACAGTCAGGACAAATCTCTCTCACCTGCCAGTCCCACAGCCGCTCAGACCCGACCAAGTAAACACAGAGACTTATATTGGTTACAAACTGTATGGCCATGGCAGGCTTCTTGCTAACTGTTCTTACAGCTTAAATTAATCCATTTCTATAAATCTATACCTTGCCACATATCTCGTGGCTTACCGGTATCTTCACATGCTGTTTGTCATCGTGGCGCTGGTAGTGTCTCTCTGACTCAGCCTTCCACTTCCCAGCTTTATTCTCCTCCTTGTCCCACCTATACTTCCTGCCTGGCCACTGGCCAATCAGTGATTTATTTATTGACCAATCAGCAACACACTTGACGTACAGACCATCCCACAGCAGGTAATAATGGGATCACTGTAAATGTTTTAAAGAGGAATAATGAAGCTATTTTCACATTAAGAATTAGAAGTGTTGGGCTGGAGAGATGGCTCAGCCGTTAAAGGCTAGGCTCACAACCAAAAATATAAGAATTAGAAGTGTTATTTGTTATTTTTTCATCAACAGATTAACTTTTCAGTCCCATTGATATCACTACAAAAGGAATGGGTTAATGAATCTCACTGATAATTTTTATAGTTTGTTAGTATTAGTGTGTTCTTTATCTTAAACACATCAACCTGGTGATTGTTTATTGTATTTATATGCTAATTGAGCAATAGATCAAATTTGTGTGCTTCAAAATTTAGTCCAAGGAAGGCATACTGATAGAAGCATACATGTTGAGGATTAATGAGGCACAGACAAGGATTATTAAATCTACCTCATGGATGAACCACCTGGGCAACTACACTTAAAGGCTGAAGACCAAAGGATATTCTTCTACAGACTTAGAAGGGGAGCAGACGAGTGGGGACCAAGTGAGGCATGCAGTCTTTACTGAGGCCAAATGTAGTGAACAAATCTGTGGTCTGCTCACGTTCATGAAGGTCTGTGTTGTAACGTATTCCTTCTCTCTTCCAGAGCATTGGAGCGGCTCTCGGAGACACACTACAGCCTCTGGTTTCTAACTTCTGTCCCCATGTCCTTTTGACTTGACATTGCTATGTCTCCTTCCTGCCCCCTACCCCTTCCTCAGGCCCCAGACTAGTCCTACCCTTAATCATAGAGGGTGGTGACCCACGCTGGCTTGAAGAACTTATTGAGTCTCTTGTAGTCTGTAAGCCTGGAGTTGTGTTGTGAACCCACAGGATCCACTCATGACAAACTTCTTGGAAAGTCACGGACCACCTGTTGATGTGCAGCACCCACAGGCCTCCAGCTATTACCTCATGCTGTGGCTGCCTGACAAGTGTCCACGCTCTCTGACCCCGTAAGAAAGCCCATCTGAGCCCAGCAATAATTCCATCTCTGTTTTATTCCTACTGAAGAGAAAAATAACTTTGATGGCAACAACAAATGTTTTACTTATTAACCTTTCCGTTCCTGTCCCTGACACAAATAAACTAATATTCAGTCTATCCTGCACAGGCCTAAGGCAGAGGAAAGAACAAAACCCTGTAATCATCCCTGTGTGGGGTGGAGGATGGAGGTGGGCAGGGGATGTCTGGGAGTGATGTTTGTCCTCCTATTGCAAAGGAAGCAGCTACTACAAGAGTATTAAAAAAATATAGAGAGAGAGCGTGGACGTCATGTTTGGGCAGAAGGTCCACCTCACTGCCTGGTTTCCTGTTCTTCCTGAGGATGCCCAATCTATCTCTGCTTTGCTGTTTTCCACCCACGGGATGAGCACACGTTAACCTGAAAGAATTTCTAGTAGTAGTTCCCCTCCCCTGTTAACTCCATGTTACCCTGAACCTGTGATCTCCGGAGCAATTTTCTGGTTATCTGGAGATGGCTGTTATTGATTATAGCTCCCCCACTGCTGACTGACTGAGAGTTAATTATCATCAAATACCTCTCTGCCCCGGGGTGAGCTATGCCAGGTGTTTGGTGAATAACACTAATGTAATTGATTTTGCTGTTTAATTTCTCACAGTCATCAGCTAGTAAAAACCATGGATTGATGCTTAATTTTTTTTATATAAGGCTTTTGACCTATTTTATTTGTATTAGATTTTATTTAGTCTTTAAATATTTGTTTATTATATGTGTGTGTACATGTGTACTTGTACATGATGGAGAGCCACATGCCCTGGTGCGCACGTGGAGGTCAGAGGACAGCTTGGTGGAGTTCGTTCTCTCCTTCCATCTTTAGGTGGGTTCCAGGGGTCACACTTGGAACTCATGTTGTCAGGCTTGCATATAGAGTTTCTTTGCCTGCAGACTCATCTCACTGGCCCCTCTATTAGGTGTAAACTATTTGCAAATTTTATTTTATTACTTAGGTTCCTGGGCACAAATCACATAACCATGCCCTTTGCCCCTTTACCCATTGGGGTATTGATGGTGTTCAAATATTTATTTCAATACATTTCCACATGCTTGGAGAAGGTTAACTCTAAGTTTTATCTGTGCTTTGCTTTTATTGTTAATTAGTTTTACTGCTTTGAAAGTAAAAATGTGTGTAAAATATCTGATCATTTTTACTTCACTTCCAATTTCTCCTTTTGGTCCAGTTTTAAGAAAAGAAAACCACTTTGAAGAGGGACTGGAAAGCTCTGTTTTTCTTTTAGGATCCCATTCTTTACTCTGAGAATTTACTCTGACATTTCCTGCATCCCAAAGCCTGTGTCTCCTAAGTCTCCTAAGTACAGTATCTTCATGAAGGTTGAATGGTGCTCACCTGGCACTTTGTTCTTCAACTTCATTTATTCTGCATTTAGCTGTTTTTTGTTTTTGTTTTTGTTTTTTGTTTTTGCTATTCAAAGGGTTTATGATTTGTATATCATTCACACCCAGTTTCACTTAAGTATTTACTTATTGCTCACACATTCACTCGCTCATTAATTTTCTGTAGGAGGCACACAGACTCTAGGTTAGTCCCTAGTGATCTCTGCTCCCTGGTGCTGTGGGATAATGCTTTTTCACACTGGTTTAATAAAACGCTGATTGGCCAGTAGCCAGGCAGGAAGTATAGGCGGGACAAGTGACAAGGAGAATTCTGGGAAGAGGAAGGCTGAGTCAGGGGACGCCAGCCTGCGGTCCAGAGAGCACCATGTAACGGCACACAGGTAAAGCCATGGAACATATAGATTAACAGAAATGGGCTGAGTTTAAATGTAAGAGCTAGTCAGTAGTTAGCCTGAGCTAATGGCTGAGAAGTTTTAATTAATATAAGCCTCTGTGTGTTTACTTGGGGGATGCAAGTGGGAGAGATTTGTCCCAACCGCTGGCCGGTCAGGACACAAGAAAGCTTCAGCTACACCCTGGTGCTCACCAATGAGTGTGGACAGGATCTATGGCTTATTTATAGCCACAGAATATGATAAAGGTGGCAGGGTGTCCTCCTGTGACTGTGTTACGTAATGTAAGAGTCACGTGTTGCTGCCTCGGTAAACAGCAACACTGTGGACGTGCACATAGTGAGCAGCTCAGCAGACTTGGCCATCTGCCAATAAGGAGCCTGGATTCCTGCTCCTAGAGCCACAGTAAGTGAATTCTACCTAGCTCTTGAGTTAGTTTGGAAGAGATTTCTTTCCCAGTCAAGCCTACAGACTAGAACAGTTGGAGCAACATCTTGCCTACAATTTCTGCCTGAAGCAGAATACTTGTCTGGGCCACATCCTGACCTTATGGAGACTGTAAAGGGGTAGTTTTGAACCACTAGGATGTGGTCATTTGTCTTTCACAATTAGAAAACAAACACTCAGTTCTATACACATGCTATATGCCATATACACACTGGTTGAGGGCTTGAAGTACCCCAAGAACTTAACAAAATGTTATCTGTACTTTGCAGATAAAGAAATCGAGGCTCAGAAATTGAACTCTGCCCCCTTTTTTAAAACCATCACAACATATTTTGTTTCAGTGCATCTCATTGTTTCAACTTAAGTATGGTTTGAGATACATCTTCTGAAACACAAATACATTTAAGAAAAATTCTACTTGGCATACACTGAACATAAGGTTAGAGTTTTTTTAAGTCCCATATTATTTATAAAGAAGCTTTCTCTGCTTTTTATTATTATTTTATTATATATATGTATATATACATTTATATATCTTTTCTATCTCACTGAAATAATATTGGATACACGACAGGAAATTTTCTCACTTGTACTCAAAGCAGTAACTATAAACTCTTAAAAGGGAGAACACTCATGCAGGTCCAAGCCTGGTGTCTTAGCTGGAACCAGAGCCTCCAGGTAAGATTTAGGATGTTCAGGAGTTTGGATTCAGCATTTGTTTTTTCTGGAAGGGAAAGTATTTGATCCATGACCTAACTTTCCCATTATAATCAAGTGTAGAAAAAAAAAAAAGGAATTGGAGAGATTTAGAAAAAAATTATTTTGAGTCCTACTTGGTTCAGTGTTTGAGGTGCTGCTGTGGAATTGTGTCTCCAGTACTGTGTCTTCTAATGAGAGGCCTTTCAATTTTGCGTTTATCAGATGCTAATTATTCATACAACGTGATTGAGGATTTGGAGTCGGAGATTCACCTGCAATATTTGGAATACCAGTGGAGATCCATATCAACATGGAATTTATACAGCAGCTGGTGCCAGTCACAGCTAATGATGAAATTTCAGTTTAATAAAAAGACCCCCAACTGAGCACAACCATCTTGAAGAAAGTATACTTATCAAACAGCTTTCAATCAGTTCAAGAGAGACACCTTAATTGGGAAGAGGAAGAATTGCACAGCAGTTTGTCACCATGCCAACTTCAGATCAATAGCGTTGCCCTGCTCTTTGGTACACATAGCCTTTCCTTACGCCATTAACTGTGTCTACATCCTCTCCATTGAGATGAGATCTTTGTTCAGTTGAGAGTATATGATCATGTCCCCTTCTAATTCACCCATTTTATTATAATAGCCACGAATAAAATTTAGACTGTAATCATAAAGGTCAATACTTTTCCTTTTAACTAAAATTATTTCTTGGTACTGGAAATCAGTGCTTATGACATGTTGTATTTTCAAAAGTTATTTTGTCAAAATAAAGCCACACAAACGACATAACATCGAGTTAATTTCACTCTAAGAAGAGACACGTGAATGATGATAATCTGACTTCTGTCAGATTATGGTAGGGGAGGAATGTATAGAATAACCTATTAACAGGAAGCAAAGAGAAGACCGTTTTGTTGTGGCAGGATGAAGTTGTAATACTAAAGGATAAGACGATGAAATTGTCAAGTTTTATTTTTATTTTTATTTTTTTAAGAAGGAAGTAGTCAGCCAGCTTATTTAAGGACTACTGATTTCAGTGGCACAGTAGAGAGAACACTACGGGGAGGCTAGACAGAGGTGGAGGGGGCAAAGACCGCGGCAGAGAAGAAGCCTGATCCATTAACGCCCAAGAAGGCACCTTCCATAGTGCCCTTGGCTCATCTCAGTTGCGGCCTCCTGCTGCCTCCCTCCTCTCTCTCTCTCTCTCTCTCTCTCTCTCTCTCTCTCTCTCTCTCTCTCTCTCTCTCTCTCTCTCTCTTTCCGTTGTCCACCACTTTCTCTTCTTCCCCCCAACTCCTTTCTGTTGCCTGTATTTGTTTATAGAGATATAAACTTAGAAACAGAAATACTGAGCTTCTATATAAGATTTTTTTGAAAAACAGTTTCCGCTATTGAAATAGAGTATGGAAATCACTGAAGTCAACAATTGCACTGGACCAAACAATTGCAATTGCAAGTCCTTTCATGCTTTGATATTGTTAGGATTTCAAGATCCAGGAAAACACAGAAAGGGAGACTGAAAACCTTTAAAAACAAAACAAAACAAAACAAAACATACCACAGATATCTAGCGTGGATGAGCTGCAGTTCCCCTGAGAGCAGAGCTGTGAATGAAAGGGCTTCCTGCAGCCCTTTACATAGGCAGGACTATGACTAAGAGGTTCATTTTTTGTTATGATTTACTTATTTTTCTTTTATGCATATGTGTGTTTCTCTTGCATGTATGTCTGTGTACCACTGGTGTGCAGTATCCTTGGAAACCAGAAGAAGGTATTGGATACCCTGGAACTGGAGTTACAGATGGTTGTAAGCCATCACGTAGGTGCTGGGAATTGAACCCTAGTCCTCTGGAAGAGTAGCCAGTGCTCTTAACCACGGAGCTGCTTCTCCAGCACACACTCACACTGTTTTCACTTAGGCACTGAATTTACTGCATGATATTTGAGAAGAGGGACAGAATTAACTCCAAATTTTAAAAATCAAAGCCTCTTGCACTAGAGTCTCAAATACTGTGGAGCATATGGGATATCTGAGCTCATTTCCCTCATTTTATATACTCATTCATTATATATTTATTCACTTATATATTCATTCATAAAAACCACACTTTTTTATTGGATTTGAGTATGTGCCAGACACCATGTGCTGGGTTTGCAGTATATTATTTCTAGCCATTTACAGATTATGCTTTAGTAGGAGACACAGAAACTAGTCAAATAATCACAGATTTGCAAATAAGAATTCATAACTGTAAGTGATATTAGGCAAAATAAGAAGGCTCTCTGCAACCCAATGTTGGAGAATATATGAGAACTCTGGGCTGCTTAGAGTAGAAATGACTTTGCTCACGTCGTTGGTTGTACCCTGCAGGGCAGATACTAGACTCAATCACGTGTTCTCTCAGTGGAAACAGCTAGAATGAGAAAGCTGAAGGACTAATTGCAATGCCTCTGAAACCCATGAGCTCCTATCCTTGCCTGCAATGTGGCTGACTAACGACTGAAAGAGGTTTGCAGGGATAATGAAGATCATGAGGAAAGAAAAGCAATCCTTGAGTAGCTTCAGGAGGACTACATGCAGAACTGACCAGGCTGCATCAGAGTTCAACTTCTTCACAGCTATTTGGTTGTTAAATGGCCGTTTTTCTTCCTATAGAAGACCCAGTTCCAAGTGTATATTAATTTCCATTACAATCTTCTACCAGACTTACTTCTTATTATAGAAGAAACCCCAAATTGAACTATCACTACTAAAATTATTTGTTAAGACAGCTCTAATAAAGCCATCCTCAACCAAAAGGGCATAGCTTTCAGCACAGGAGAGTAACAGGGGTGTTGAGGTTACTTTCTCTAACAAGACCCCGAAGGGTAGGGTGGAGTGGATCTGGTTAATTAGAGACTCATATATCCTACTTTGGACATCCAACAAACACACAGCCAAGTTATCATCTCTCACCAGCATTGAGAAGTTTTGCCTACATTGATGTCAGCCTCTAGGAAGCAGCTGCCATTATGGAAGGTGAAGTCCTCTGCAGCATCTAATGGGATGAGCCACAGTGTCCTGTTAATCTAGAGCAGTGGCTCTCAACCTTGCCAATGGCGAGACCCTTTAATACAGCTCCTCATGTTGTTCTGACCCCCAACCATAAAATTACTTTCCTTGCTACTTCATAACTGTCATAAACTGTATTGTGGCTACTGTTATAATATACTGTATTTTGAATACTTCTGGAGATAGAGGTTTGGCAAGGGGGTTGCAACCCACCAGTTGAAAATCACTGAGAGCAAACCTAAGTCACAGTCAACATCAGTTTGGAGTGATTTCTTTTTTAACACACAGGTATGCATTTTCATTATATCTAGGAATTATTTGTACACATGCACAACATATAAATATTTTCATTGATGTTATATTTCTTTGTATAGCCAATTTTTCTTCTTCCTCTTTATGCCTCCTCCTTATCTCCCTCCTTGCTTCTTGTATTCCCATTAGCACTTGTGTATCAAATTAACATGTGTTTGTGAGAATGTTCAATCCATCTATACATCATTCTGGATAAGGATACATACACACACTCCTATGCAGAAGGTTTGGGAGAGTTTTTGAAAAAAAAAACCCATGATTATACAAATATACTCTTTTCCCATTTTTTTGTTTTTGCTACCAAATGCTTCAGAAGAATGAGTACCTCCTCAAGGTAACTGCTATAATGCTACTTTGTTTTCTATTTCTTCCCTGATGTGTGTATCATGACTTAGTTTTCAGTTTTCTGACATATTAAACAATGCCGTGGTTGACCTTGGGTAAGTGTCCTTGTGTACCAGGGCTTTTATTTTTAATAAGTAGATTTCAAAAGTGTGTGTTCTAGGTCAAAAGCATGTGAATATTTAATTTTAATAAACATTCTTGGATTTTTTTTTCCAAAAAGGACTATAAAATTATTGTTTCCATCAGTAAAAAATGAGGGCATCTTTTGCTCCTACACCAAAATGGGTAATCATTACTCTTTTATGACTGTTTGGCTGAGGACCTTAAGCCTCATTGGTACCATATTTTCTGTTTTCTGAGTGACTGATTAGTGAGTTTAAGTGTCTTCTCACAAATTTTTAGGCCTCCTGATTCTGTCTCTGATGTGTGTCCATGTTGTTTATATTTTGAAAGAACTCATATGTTGATTTGTTATCGTTTTTTCTCAATTTCTTCTGTCATAGTTATTATTTGAAACATGTGTACCTTAATAAAGCTTTGCTGTATACCTTCTAGGTTTACTGACTAAATTATGGAGATCCCCCAACACACATTTTTGTAGGATGTCTATGTATCAACTACAAAATAGCATAGACATATGTCCAAACTAGTATAGATATATGTGTATGTCTTTTCTGTTTTCCCATTTGGGTGGGGAGGTTTGAATTCAGAGCCTGGCACTTGCTGAGTGCATCCTCTACCACCGAGCTACATCTCCATCTCAATTATTTTGTGTCTATACATTTTTAAGCCCCTGAAGTTATTTTGGCATACAAATTCAACTTGATTTTCTATACTCTTATATCCACAAAGCTGCCAACGTAGCTTAGTGGTAGAGAGCTTGTTTAGAATGCACAGGCTCAAGCCAGGCGGTGGTGGTGCACGCCTTTAATCCCACCACTCAAGAGGCAGAGGCAGGTGGATCTCTGTGAGTTCGAGGCCAGCCTGGGTTACAGAGTGAGTTCCAGCAAAGGCACAAAGCTACACAGAGAAATCTTGTCTCAAAAAAAAAAAACAACAAAACAAAACAAAAAGAAGAATGCACAGGCCCTGGATTCTGGAAAAGAAGTACCACAAACAAACCGAACTCCTTATTTTCACCCACTGAGTTGAATTGTCATCCTTATCACATATTGAATTCTCATAGATACTGGTGTTTACTTCTGGGTTCTACATCCCGCTCCATTGACTTGATGTCCACTCTTCTGCAGATGCCTGATTAGATATTAGAATCTTTATGATATCTTCTGAGGTTTGACAAAAGCCTATCCCTCCTAGCTTCTCTTTCTAAAAATGATTTTGCCAAGCCTTTCTTTAGAACAAGTTGTTCCAGTGTAAACAGAAGTGTGGAGATGGAGCGTGAGGAGCCAGTGTATGACCAGCCTCATTCTTTTTGTCTTGAGAATGACAGAAGCACCTAGTGGGAAGCTACTTCTGTGGGCTTGGGTTCGTGCAGAAGCTCAGCAGAGCTACCCCAGTAACCCATGTCTGTGTTATTGGCAGCAATGAGGTCTGCCTGTCTTAAGTCAGAAGTTGTGGGGTGATTTGCAACGTCAGTATCATCTGGCTCATTGATTGTTGGGAGGTGTGAGTTGGATAATCCAGGTACAAACATGTACCAGAGTCAGGACTCTGTTAGCCAAGGTCACTAAAACATTAGTGAGTCACAGCAGTGAAGTGACATGTCTTGAGATAGAGAATATTTCTCATTATGTAGTTTAATTTCAGGTGGCTGAAGAAATAGGACTTCTAGAAGATATATCTTCCCTGCCTGCTCATCACGGCACTGCACTATATTTGAAAGTATCAATGCCTGTAAAAACCAATCATTTCACACTGAGGAGAGCCCATTAAAACAAGAAGAGAGACTTTAGGGGGGTTGTTGTGTAGCCAAGGCTGGCTTCAAACTCATGATTCTTCAGTCTCTGCTTCCTGAAGGCTGGGATTAATGGTGTGCATCACCATGCTGGACATAAACATTTTTGAAAATTCTATTTGCGTGTGTGTGTGTGTGTGTGTGTGTGTGTGTGTGTGTGTGTGTCACAGTAGTATATGTGTGGAGGTCAGAGAGTAATGTGCTTGGCGACTGGTTCTTTCCTTCTACCCATTGGGTCCTAAGGCTCAAACTTGGGTAGTGAAACTTGGTGGCAGGTGTCTGTACCCACTGATCAATCTTACTACCCCAGGATGATGATTTATGGACAAACCTGGGCCATAGGAGTATCTCACTTTGATCACAGCATTTGAAAATACTGTCTTTCCTGCACACACTTCTTTCTGGCTTCTCTTGAAAAAATTAAAATACTACAAGTCTAAACTCCCATTTCTCCAAGAGCTTAATTTCTGGAACTGTGACTGCATAGGATGGATCACTAAAGAACTGCCAGCCCTTTACCATCCATCCTTATTTCCCCCTGGTTTATCAGCCTAAATGCATTTCTCGTTGGTCCAAGGGTGCATGAGAATACATAGGTATTCATAGTGAGTGAAAACTTGATTACTCCTTTAACGGTAGGGTATCATGAGCTCTAGATGCAAAAATGATAAAGCACTATGGTGGAGGAATACTGAGGCTAGGCCATGTAGTATTTTTGTGATAGAACCAGCTTGTGGAGAAAAAGACAATTCTCTTTCTGCAGAAAGCAATAAAAATAGGTCTTTGATACCTCAGCAGCAATTTTCATCATTAAATCAGTTACAGACCACACAGACTAATTAATTCTCCCAGTCCCCTCATAAGGTAAGGATTCCAGAAATATCTTTAGTCAGAAAAAAGGATTCAAGAAAACATTTGCAAAATCTCTTGTCCCCTAAAAAGAGTCTTAATACAACAAGCTCCCACTTCTCATTAAAATCTGCAAATAGAACTTCCTTCATCTTGCTCATTCAGGATGGAGATCATAACAGAAAAGGGGTTGGATAGACATGTCTAGACTCTAGATCGCACATGCATAATAACTATGCAATTGCTGGAGCCTCACCTAAAACTATTTACATTTACATCCCTGAAAATTCCTCTTACCTAATTTCATTCATTATTTTGACTTCAATTTCATGAAAAGTTAAAACACCTTCATTCTCCTAGCACCTTAGGTTCTAGTAGAATGGGGTCTAACTGACCCAGTTTTCAAAGGCAGAATTTTCCATTGCTAATATGCTTCTTATTACATGTTCAACCAATGAAACAAAACAGCATTTGTGATGTATTCTAACTTTACTTCAGATTTGTATGGTACCTTACTACTGTTTTAGGTTGTTGGTATTTTGTCTATTTTTTGAGGCAGGCTCTCTCTGGACATCCCAGGCTGGCCTGGAACTTATGATCCAGCTGCCTTAGCCTCTCAAGTGCTGGGATTATAGGCATGCAGCCATGCTTGACCCTTATTTCTATTTTATTAAAGTTCTGACTTAATCCAAGGCCTGGGAAGCAAGGGTGAGTGAGATAGAGCTTCAGAGTGACAACAGTATCATCTGAATGACCTGGCATTGATGGTAAGCTTGAGAATGGGGCATGCTCAGTCTCCTCTGAGCTATCTCTGTCTGTTTGCTGATGTTTTAGAGGTCAAGAAAGTTGGGTTGAAAAGAAAGCTTCTCAGCTCAGAAATAAGAACTTTCTACCTGCATTTTTTCCAGATTGTTTTATGCTTTTAGAAAATTGCACTATCAGTGATAAATTAGAGATAACTTTTCTTCAAATATTGTAAAGATCATTGTCATAGATCTATAACTAGAAACGATTTGCTTTTCTATTTTGATTCTAGTTGTAGAGAAAGCTTTTCTGTTATTCTGGGCTAGCTTTCTTAAAAAAATACACTGGCACCTTTACAAATGAAAGAAATGTGTATAGTATGCAAATTCAAAGTGTGCTGTCCTCATTCACCCAGTGGGATTCAAAATAAGCCCCAACTTGTGAACATATTAAAGCAGATTGAGATGGATATTAGCGGGATTTAGAAGGAGAAGCTCTCCAGTCAGTCAAACACGCTATGCAGGAGAACTTTGATAATGTTGTTTTACTGATAATTACCTGCCGGCTGTCACCTCAAAGTGGGATTTCATGCAGGTTCCAGTATTTAAATATTACGTTCAGAGCCAAGCTTGCAAAGACACTCATACCAATCTGGCCCTGTCCATTTTATTTCAAAATTATCTGTGTCTGTCTTCGTGAGAAGCGTCGCAGTTAACTCCCTTCTAATTGTGTTTGAACTGTGTGGGCTAGGGAACATCGATACTATGCTCCATCCTCCCTGGTCCACAGTCCCCTCTGTCAGGAGACTCCAGAATTACTGGAAAGCAGCAATTCATGACTAGCATGAATACTCATATGACCTCAGAGGCCAGTCACCAGGCAAACCGAACATCTCACACCTACACTAACTACAGGTAGTTTTAAGGAATGAACAACTTACGTGGTCCTCATAGGCTGCTAGTGCCCACTGGTCTGCCAGCCCTAAAGGGAACTTCCTTTTCTCTGCCACAGCCCCCCACTCACCCACTTTTCGCCCTCATACTGAACTCCTAATTAAATTTAACAGTTTCAAGAGTTTAAACTGTATACCTTTTTAATTGTGTCCTACTTTGTATTGGCTAATGCACAAGTCTGAAAATGGATATTACAGCTTTTTATGATATAATATCACCCTAATTGGTGCTTCATAGGCCGTGGCTGAATTCTTTTCAATTAAGCTCTAACATACAGTAACTGTTTCCCTCTGCAAATGCTGGAAAGCCATTCACAAGAGAGGCTGGTACTGCACAATTCCGAAGTACCTTAATGTGTCAAAAATGTTTTGTGAAGAAAGCTGCGCTGTAAATGCAATCACCTACATTGGTGCTCCCATTGTTAGCCGGGAGTGAAAGTATTGCTAATTGTCCTGCGTTTTAGCTGGGTTTTTAAAGCATTATGCAGTAAGTACACCGGAGGGTCAATTTGTGAAGTGAAATACTTAGCATGCAAAGCGTAATACAAGATGCTGTGTAATACTTGACCTCGGCATAGTAAACGCAGCAGCGAAACGCTGTGCATTCACTATGCGCTGAATAGAGCCTTCGCGGTGGAACAAAACCAGAAAATGTTCTCTTCATTCCTTTTTTTTTTCCACTAAGCGAAAATTATTCTTTATAATGGCCATTGCAGCAATTAGCTGGCATTTGGTAGAATAAATGTGCAGAAATAGCAATTTCTTATTTTAAATGAGATTTTGTATGGAGCCTGCAAATTACTTGAGGTATATGAATAATTGTGCCTTATCTTTATGCTACAGAATAGGGTGTGGGTGGGGGATAAAGATTTCCTATTTGCAGTTAAATGTTTAGACATTTTATTATTTTAATTTCACTCACAGTCTGCCTGGATTGACCCTGCTTCCCCATTGATCATTTCATGTGCTCCTAGAAGCAAGTGTGCAGAGGGTGGGCGACTCCCAATTAGTGCACCGTGTTTTTTATGAATGTGACATGTAAGTGCAATCAGGTCTGCTGTGGAAACAGTGGCAGTATTTAGCATTTGGTATCCTAAATCAATACAATGTAATAATCTATGTGCAATGAATGCTTATCAATGTTCTCCGTGGCCAAATGCACTGAAAACTTCATTAAATTTTTATCTGAAGTTTTTCACCTTATTGAAATGCATCCTTCCAGGCATTCATGATTCATCTAATTAGCCTTAAGTAGGGCATTTTTTCCTCTCTCTCAAAGTGATTCAGTTAATTATGTCCATATATTCATAATTATAAGGTGGATGAGTTGGGTAAAACTGAAATTATGAAATCTGCAGAGAGATTCCATGAGGTTTAGAATGTGGAATACAAAAAAGAGACAAGGGGGGGGGGAATCAGAGCAAAGAAATACATTTTAAAAATCTCCTCAGTCCACCTCCCAGCTGCTTTCTCACAGACTGATGAATTTATTCATTTATCCATTTATTTGTCATCCAACAACTTCCGAAAGCTAGATGGAGGCAAGGACAGAGTGAATGTAATAAACAGGACAAACACTAAGGACATTTGGCAAATGCCTTCAAGTGTTACTTTTTAATTTAAAAGTATTTCAAGACAATATACGGTCATTTTCAAGATTAACCATTCTGTTTTCAAAATGGCTCTTTCATCCTTTGACTACCATGACCCAGCTCTCGCACCAGGTGACACCATTTTAGCCTATCTCTTAGGGGTTTCTTTGGCCAGTGTCTTCTCTTTGCACATGTCAAAGCCCTTTCTTGGGGCTGCAGAGATGGCTCGGTGGTTAAGGTGTGTACTCTGCTCTTGTAGAGGACCCGAGTTCAGTTCCCAGTATGCACGCCAGGCAGCTCACAACTCACAATGGCCTGTAACTCCAGCTCCTGGGGATTCCCTCACATGCACGTGCCCCACCCCAACTAAAATAAAAACAAATCCTAATGTCCTTTATTCTATTTTTTCACACACCATGCTTGCACATCTTAAAGCGATCTTATTGTTATTGTGTGTGTGTGTGTGTGTGTGTGTGTGTGTGTGTATATATATATATATATGTATGTATGTATATATGGGTGTTTTGACTGCATGTATGTCTGCGCACCATGTGAATGCATGCCTGATGTCTACGGAAGCCAGAAGAGGGTGTTGGATCCCTTAGAACTGGAGTTGCAGATGTGATGAGCCATCATGTGTGTGTGCTGGGAATTGAACCTTGTCTTCGGGAAGATGAACCCATGCTCTTAACCACTGGACCATCTCTCCAGCCCATTACTTGCATATCTTTTGTTTGTTTGTTTGTTTTCTGAGATAGGGTTTTTCTGTGTAACTCTGGCTGTCCTGGAACTCACTCTGTAGACCAGGCTGGTCTCGAACTCAGAGATTCACCTGCCTCTGCCTCCCCAGTGCTGGGATTAAAGGGTTGTGCCACTACCGCCCAGCCACTTGCGTATCTTAATTACACATATTCTGTACACTGTCTTAAAATTCAAGAACTTAAAAAATAATTCCCAGGCAATAGAATTTTAATTTTACCTAAGGCCTGTGTATGTACACCTATTTTATTCAGACTACTTTTCTTTCTCCTTCTGAGCCATGCCAAGAATTCTTCTGCCTAATGCTGTAATGTGGGTACCTGCCATCACATAATGCAGCTCATCTGTTAAGCCCAACCTGTGTGGCTGTGAAATTGGAATGACCTCCAATTAGTTATTTTAGTCTCGTCTCAGTAGTGATGCTCTCACAGAGCAAGCCAACGTCAGTCCTCCACTGCTCCACAAACAAGGCTTCACAACAGGTCCCGGGCTGCGTGCTGTGCTATTATTACATGACTGTCTTTGTCTGCTCAATATATTGAGCAAATTGCATAGTCACTGGCCAGAAAGAATCAAGCATGGTTCCTGTCCCATCCTAGCTCCTCGGGTTTTTTTTTTTTTTTCTCAACAAGGCAAAGAGCAAAGCGCAGTAATTCAGTTTTAGTATTCATGATGGCTTAGAGGAGATCCAGGAGTGCAAGAAAAATGTAATTTTAAAAATTATGTATACGAGGAGCTGGAGCGATGGCTCACTGTTAAGACGCTTGACTGCTTTTCCGGATAACTGGATTTCGATTCCCTGCACCTACACGCTGCGGACGATGTCTGTAACTCCAGTTTCGTGGGATTCAACTCCTCCTCTGGCCTCTGAGGGAACTGCACACACATGGCACACTGGCAAAAATGAAGGTAAAGCTCCCATTCTCATCAAATAAAAAATCAATATTTTTAATTTATAGATATTCAATGAAAGCATGGGAGTGACAACATTTTAATTCAAATTAGTAATAGTTACTTTCTGAAATATTTCTCCTGAAATGTCCCAGAGTTAAATCAACACAGTGGACTAAGGGCAAACTTTCTTCCAAATCTTTGTAGGAGGCGTGCAAAGACCTTCTACACAGCTACATTGGCAAATGATGCCCCAAATGTGGCAACATCTTGGATAATTCTTTCCACAGTGCTGTGTCGGGCCACGGTGATGATCTGACAAATCTTTGTCACATTCCGATAGGCAGACAGCGCCAAGGCTAGTTTATTTAAAAGAGGTGACGGAACAGTAAAGTTCTATTACCCACTAAGGTATAGTTCTCAGCAATGTTGTAAGCTTCAAGTCGTTGTCACAGAAGCTACCAACAATATTCTGATCTGGAATATTCACCATCATACAATCTTCTCACTTCAAAAG